>NC_090733.1:166307143-166319643 GCF_036898095.1 Palaemon carinicauda | reverse complement strand
CCACTATTGCCGCTACCCTTTGAAGGATCTCAGTTTGTTGAGGACCCTCAACAGAAGGTTGTGAGGAGGGAACAGATAAATCTTGGACCATCTGTTCCAGTCGAGGGACATCGCGTCCACTGCTTCCGCTAAGGGGTCCTCGTACGGGGCACGTACAGGGGCAACTTCTTGTTGTCTTTCGTCGCAAAGAGGTCTATCTGCAGTTCTGGGACTGATTCAGAATGAAGGAGAATGATCCTGCGTCTAAGGACCATTCCGACTCTATCGGTGTGAACCTGGATAGAGCGTCCGCTGTCACATTGCGGACTCCTTGAAGGTGAACTGCCGACAGGTACCACTTCTTCTTTTCCGCCAATCGGAAGACGGCCAACATCACCTGGTTGAGAGGTGGTGACCTCGATCCTTGTCGATTCAAGTATCTTACAACTACCTCGCTGTCTATTACCACTTTATGTGGAACGAATGACGCGGGGAGACTTTCTTTAAGGTAAGGAGCACTGCCCTAGCTTCTAGAAAGTTTTATGAGAAAGGTCTTGAATAGCCTGGACCAAGTCCCCTGGACTTTTTTCCGATGAGAGTGACCTCCCCATCCCTCCTTTGAGGCGTCTGAGTGAATCGTCACCGACGGGGGAGGTGGCTGAAGAAGAACCTGACTTCTTTAGATGTCTGGCTTGGGACCAAGGCCTGAGAAGAGTACTTAGCCGAAGCGGCTGGTCTTCTCAGATCTCTTCACGCGTTTGATGCATAACTTCTCCAAACTCCGATTGCATCCTTTAGCTGTGCTCTTAGCACTGGGTCTGTCACCGAAGCAAACTGGAGAGAGCGCAGTACTCTCTCCTGCTCGTGTCTTGATATCCTTTCGGAATCTTGAAGTCTCTTGACAGAACCCGCTATCTCCTTCCTTTTCTTCGCTGGGGTGGAGAAACGGTGTGACAAAAGGTCCCAGTGGATCTTAGCCACTGGAACTTTTGAGATGGAGAAAGTCGAGACTTTTTCTGTTGATCTTGAAGCCTAGGTACTCTAGGAACTGGATCACTGACTGGAAGCTTGCAAGCATTCTGTCTCGGATGCTGCCCACACCAACCAGTCGTCCAGGTAGGCTACTACCTGAATTCCCTTTAGGCGAAATTGTTTGAGAGCTACGCTCGCAAGCTTCGTAAAAATCCTTGGGGCTATGTTTAGCCCGAATGGCATGGCTCCGAAGGCGTATAGTCTTCGCTGTAGCCTGAACCCTAGGTAGGGGGAGAGTCGATGGCTAATTGGAATGTGCCAGTAGGCATCTGACAAGTCTATAGAGACGGAATATGCCCTCTTGGGCAGTAAGGTCCTTATGTGTTGCAGTGTTAGCATTTTGAATTTGCAATTCACTATGAACTTGTTAAGTGGCGACAAGTCCAGAATGACTCTGAGCTTTTCCGAGTCTTTCTTGGGAACACAAAACAGCCTCCCTTAGAAATTGATGGGCTTCACCCTTTTTCTCCAACCGTTCTTGAACGTACTCCTCCATAACGGGGGTGGAGTGTTGGAAAAAACCGAAGGTACGGGGGTGGAGTGCTGTACCAGCTCCCGCCCAATCCATTCTTGAGTAGGCTGTGGGCCCAGGGATCGAAGGTCCACCGATCCCGAAATTTCAGAAGTCTCCCTCCTACCGGTATCACCTCACTTGGACTGCCGTCCTGAGGTCTTGCCTTCCTGACCACGACCACCCCTGAATCCCCTTCCCCTTGAGGGGCGTCTAGACGAGCCTCTGGCTGCTCCTCTAGGCTTTGCTCGGAAGGAAGTAGACTGCCCTTCGAACGCTGGGGTGAATGCCGTGGACTGTGTCGACACGGCCTGGGGTACCCACTGAAAGGTGGTCGGGGTTTGTGCCACGATCTGGGGCACTGGGGGCAATGGCAATTGTAGTTGCTGTTGCTGTCTAAGAGGCTTGGCTGGCCGAGACGGTAGCCTAGTCCTCATAGTCTTCCTCTTTGGTTGAGGACCCTCATCCGGGGAAGACTTTCTTTCGATAGCCAGGTCCCACTTCTGGAGAAGGTTTCTATTCTCCAAGGTGGCTTTATCAAAAACTTCTTTGACCAAGTCGGTAGGGAAAAAGGTCTTTTCCCCAAATGTTGGAGGAGATTAGTTTCTTTAGCTCGTGCCTCACTGTAGCCGAGGTAAACACGAACTCCCTACAAGCTCTCCTTGCCTTGACGAAGCCATAAAGGTCCTTCGTCACTGTGGCCAGATGAGGCTTGGCCACTACCATGAACATTTCATGGACCTTGGGGTCACTTGCCATCGTCTCGAGAGTAGTCTGAAGAGACATTGAGGCAGTCAGTCTTTCTTTTGTATCGAGCTCACTTCGCAAAAGAAAGTCAGACAGCTTAGGGGGGTCCTTGCCGAACTGACGTCCGGCAATATCAGCCTCCAACTTTCCACTTAGAACGTAAGATGGACGTCCTTCCAATCTTTGTGGTCCATAGGCAGGGCCAGCGACAAGGGTTTACACTCCTCTAGGGAAGGGCAAGACTTGCCGGCCTCGATTGCTTTTAGTACAGCCAGAAACCCTTTCTGTAAAAAGGGGGAAGGCTCTAGTAGGCGAGGACACAAAGGAAGGGAGCTTCCTATTCAATGCAGCTACCTTTGAGTTAGAGAAGCCCCTCTCTTTCATCGAAGATGAAAGTAGAGCTTGAGCCTTAGCATGGTCATCACTATGACCTCCTTCGGCTCTGCCTCCTCCTTTGAAGCTGGTTCCTTCCTCAGCCGGACATAACAGTCCGGATATGGTGCCTTGCTGGGCCAGAATTCCACCCTCCAGGGGAACTGAGCCCAGCATATCCGAGATGACGATCTTTCCAGTCGTCATCGACATGTGCTCAGCATACCTCCATGGGTTAGCATCCGAGCACAAAGGAAGGTCTTTCACATTGAGCTTTTCTGGGGCCCATGTGATTCTGCAAGGCACTGCATTCGCAGTTCCATTGCAGCCGCCTTCTCCTGATTCTCCTTCTGCATTTGTTGGATCATTCCAACAATAGAAGAGAGGGCCTGTCCCAGCTCTACTGGGAGACCGGCCGATGTAGAGGGACTTGAACTTCATCCTGGGCTTCTGCAAGGAGGTCTTCCTCCTGACACCCGTCCACATCAGATATCCTGTCATTTAGCTGGATGTCTTGCATCGCGACCGCGACTTCAGCATCCACCTGGATCTGAACTTAGGGGATCTCCTCTTGAGGCTGGGGAATCACTGCCTCAGCTGATGCCTTAGGGAAAAGATACGCCCTCATCTTCTCACTTGGAAGATAAGGGCCAGAAGTGTACTTTTGGAAGCCCCTTACCCAGGTACGAAGCTTCTTCCTAGCTATTTAAATGTGTCATTAATCAGGTTAGTGCACACAGTACATACCTGAGGGTCCCAATACCGGAGATCATCCTTGGAGACAGCGTATGCTGCGTGTCTCCTACAAAACTCATGTCCGCAGAGGTTCTTGCTGCTGACATTGCAGAAAGCACTTCCCCACTTCGGAGTGTCCTTCTGTAAAGAGAAGAAATTTCCATGAGTATCAAGTGAACTATGTATCACTGGATATGCATAGTATAGCATAACAATTCATAAATGAAAGACACACACTTGTGTTTCCCTCACAACCCATTGTTGCAGCCTTCCAGATAATAAAATCAAAAATGGTTTATCTCTACTAGAGTAACCAATGCAAGGTTTCCATAGGAAACAGGTGGAGCTCACACCTAGGCAATGATTTTAAAAATCCTGGATAATAGACGGGGAAGAACTCTGCTTCCTGTCTGAGGGCAACAGCAAAGGGCTGTGTAAGAAAACACAATAGTGTTAGAAGATACAGTGCTGTACCTAAACTTTTACTATAGTTTTCTTCTTACTGTATATGCTATACAGAAGAATACTAGTACAGTATAGGAGGATGTGTGCCGGCCTGCCTTTGCCGGCCGGCACACACCACAATTAGCTTTAAAGTATACTACTTAACAGCTATAGGGCGGCAGCCCTCTGGTTCAAATGCCTGTGCCGGCGGCAGCAGCTGCCGGCCAGCAACAGCCAGTGTTGGCCGGCAATGATTGCCGGCCAGCAACTACACAAAGTAGTACCCAGCTGCCGGCCACACTCTTGGTGACCGGCAGACAAGGACTGACATAAGCCGGCCGGCAAAGGTACAAGACCGATGCCAGCCGGCAGCAAAAGAACCAGAAGACTACCCCTGCCCGGCTGCCGGCCTCATAGGCCGGCTGCCGGGACAGGTACAGCACTAGAAGAAAATAGAATGGATGCCGGGATAAGAGTGTACACAACCCCCCCAGCCCGGCAACCGAAAGAGTGCATATAAGGAAGGGGAGAAACTTAATTCAGGCTTCCTTGACCAATGCCGTCCGGCTCTGCCGGCAGGCATGGATGAGGGACCAAGAGAGGTCCGGGCAGCACTCGAAAACATAAGACCCTTGCCGTCCAGCGTCTCTGCCGGCCGGCAATGGGCTTAGTCAATCCAAATCCCAACCTATACTAGGTCCAGAAGTAGAATGACATATGGTACAGTAATACCCCTGCCGGCCAGCTCTGCCGGCCGGCAAGGTACAGTACAGTAATGGCTAGGCCATTACGGAGATAGAGGGGGAAGGGACAAGAGGGTCCTGCCAACCTTGCTTTAGTGACAGATCACCCGTAGCCAAGAACTCTGTCTTAGCCTAAGGGAGATCTAAGGGAAAGGGCCAGCGCAGTAGTATAATACCTGCCAGCTTCCAGAGCACCAAAGCAAGGAAGGCGTTGCAACTCCCAAGGGAAGATTTATCCTCCCCGAGAACAGCAACAGGACTTAGTCTGGTCGATCACACAAGAAGGAATCATAACTACAGAAACCTTCGACAGTGACCTAAGGGAGCTCAGCTCCCTTTGTAAGTGTTAGGTCAGCGAGGGAGACTCTGCCCCAAGCCAAACAACACGGACTCAGACTAAAAACTCTGTTGTTCTGACCCTCTTTGAACCAGACTCTGCTGGAACAGGAAGGTACAGTAACACCCTAGTATAGTTTTATCGAAAATAAATTCGGAAAAAACCACTTAGGGATAAGCCCAAGGCTTAAACAGAGGGAAAGGGATTGCATACCTTCTCCGAAGAAAAGAAAGCAACCGGGGAGTATGATAAAGTATACTAAGGCTCCATAAGCAATTAGCCTAGGCACCAAGAGAATCGATTACCTAATTCACCGAAACTCTCACGTATACAATCTTGGAAATATTCCACACAGTCTAACATGTATAAAATATAGCCTAAAGCTTCAATAAAATTTTAATTACACTCGGAAAAACCATAATCATGCATTAAGTACTAGGACCAAACGACTAGGCTACATGGCCTAGCGTAGGCCAGAATGGCGAATACTTCGCCAAATAATACTAAGCACGAAAGGAAATCCTATGTAAAGCTAAATAGCTAAATTTTATTAAGCAAAACAACCAGGAATGTCACTCTGACTAACTAATTTATACCTAGCGAGTGACAGTGTCCAGGACACCTCTGGTAGGCTACGGCTCTTGTATCAAAGATTAATCCTATTAATCACTCAAAATTTTACCAAGAGCCTACATTTATACATAACAGACACTATACTCAACTTATCCGAGGTCAACGAAGACGAAGAAGCCATGAAAAGCTGAATAAATCCAAGATTTGCGAGAAAAACAGGAAAAAACACCGAGTTGTTAAGCTACGCAAAAAGGAATACAGATGGCGCCAGGATTGGCGCCAGGCACGCATACGAATCGGGGGATAGGGAAGCCTTGGGAGCGGCTCCCCTTTTTCTTTCCCGAATTCGTATCTCGTCAATCTCCCTCCTACGAGACGAATCTCTGTTCAGGTCGTAGATTGCCATGTGACGTGTCTAGAATACGTCCTCTGATATGTCGCGATATCCCTTTCACGAGGGATACTCGCTCCAGGAGTTAGAATTCTGGTACCTTAAGGTAAATTCTCTGGGAATATCGCCGTAGTTGTAATATACCCTAGGAAGCTACCCTATAGGAACTTCCATCAGGACGACATGGCTTGAGCCCAAAAATATATATATATATATATATATATGTATGTATATAGTGTATATTTATATATTTGTGTGTGTTTTGTGAATATATATATGTATGGGTGTGGGTGTGCGTATATATGCATTCATGTAATCTTATTATCATATTGCAATATATCGGTAAAATCTGTAATCTTATAAACAACGCTTTCAAAAGATCTCAAATTCTAAAAAATTTTTTCCGTTCAAGTTCTGTTCTCGTTTACACCCTTACAAGAAAATTATCTTATTTCGTTTATGGGAGTTCGATTTCTTCTAACTATTCAGGATAAGAGGATCATACGATAAGGATTTCAACACTAAAGAAAAAGAAAAAAAAAATTACTCGGAAGAGGTACAAGTAAAGCTAATTGACCCAGGGTTAAATGTAAAAACATTATTGGGAGAGGAGTTACACCCTCTAGCCCCCACCCCACGCCAAAAAAAAAAAAAAAAAAAAAAAAACCATGGACTTAGGATTACAACCTTTTGTCAAATGAACCTGCTGGGTTATGAGGATGGGAAGGAGAGTGTGAGGCAGGTCGCGGGGGGCAACTTTCTCTTCCCGAAAATTAGGAAGGAACCCCAATTTCTTATACCAAATGAAATCAAACACACACACTCAAAGATATATATATATATACATATATATATATATATATATATATATATATATATATATATATATATATATATATGCATATATATATATATATATACATATATATATATATATAAATATTTATATATATAAATAAATAAATATATATATATATATATATATATATATATATATATATGTGTGTGTGTGTGTGTGTGTGTGTGTATGTGTGTGCATGTGTGGATACATGCATACCCGTGCATACATTTATATGAATATATATAATTACATACATGTGATTTATAGGTATATATCATACATATGAATATATATATATATATATATATATATATATATATATATATATATATATATATATATATATATATATATATACATATGAATATTATACGCACACACACACACACACACACACACACATATATATATATATATATATATATATATATATATATATATATATATATATATATATATACATATATAAAAGCTGTTGAAGTGTTACCATCCTGCTTAATGCACTGCAAATCTTCTAGAAGATCCTCTAGTTTTATTCTGGTCTTCGAATGGCTTTCCTTATTGCCCGAAGCACTCATTTTGGAAACCCCGCTGTCGGAAGTGCTTTTCTAAAGAGTCTGGGCTCCAGTGCCCTCGCTCATTAACAACGAGAACAGGGCACTGTAAAGAGAGTTATGATGCTATAGCGCTTATGACTCTCTCTCTCTCTCTCTCTCTCTCTCTCTCTCTCTCTCTCTCTCTCTCTCTCTGAGCACTGAACGGGTGTTAGGAATTAATGGTTCTCATTTTATATCTTCCACATCAATAAACAGCTAAGGGGGTATTCTGATGAGCAGATAAAATATCATGCGAGTGTTGATACGCATAGTGTTTCTTTTTTTTTTCTATCATAGACCTATTTCTTTAAACAGTTGCTGGCTAGGGAGAAAAGACCAAAATTAAGAACACCGAACCATTCATACTTCAAAGGCATAGTTGTAGATGAGCACTACGTGCAGAAAACTTTCACAACCCCATATATTTAATCTAACTAGCAAGAACTATTGCAATTCTTGATTATTAAAGCTCTAATTTCTCAATAGCCCTTTTCAAACTATCAATTCAATCCTTTTTGGGCCTTCCTCCCATCTTCTCTTCTGATGCTGTTGGCTTGCATTCTTCCAACGTTACCAGACCATCTAAACAAATTATGATTAATCCTTTTGGCAAACAGGTGATCACAACCACTTCGTCTTCACCCTTTCATTTGCCCCCACATCATAGATTCTACAGGCAATCCAAGCCTTTTCCCAATCTTTTGCAAGTACCTTGCAATCTTTCTTTAATCGTCTATTTTGTGGATCGTCTCTCTCTCTCATCTTCATTATGTTTATTCACATCTACTTATTCAAATGATTCAACTTACGATTTAACTAATGATTCTGTATACCTCAATTTATTCAACCTTTCACCATTTATTTATTTTGTATCAACACATATTCATGTAAAATATAATTATATTATTTTACGTTTAGATTTCATCACTCTTATTTAATCTGTGCTCGTATACAAAAGTCTCCGTTTTAAAGGAAATACCAAAAGTGGTTTTCCTTAAATTCTAAAATTTACGAAAATAAAAATGAATGATAAGCTATACTACTATCAAGTGTGTGTGTGCATCCCTGTACAACACACACGGCACAAATGCATTAATCATAAAGCAAAAATGGAAAAGTCTAGAGCAGATTTTGCCTGGATATAGCCTCTCGCCCCAACATACGAGGGCATCCCAAACAAGTGCAGAAGGTAAAAATACGAAATAGACGATAAATAAAAAAAGAAATAAGAAGAAACTTTAACACAGCCGTAGGAGTGCTCCAGACACTTTCTCAAACATACACGTAGGTAACAGCCACAAATATTCTCCAGCAACAAATCCCAGGATATAAAGTTTTATGTTGAACAAGAGACGCGGCCATTGTCGTGGGGGACGACCTGTCAACTCCCGGGGCTGGAAACTCTCGTCAGGAAAAGTCATAAATTTGCACAAATATAGGAGGACTTCACTTTGCGTCAATGCTAATAATGTGAGCGCCGTGGGAGATACGGCATCACAGCGCTTCGACTGGGAAATCCTTTGGCTCGAATGGAAATCTTATTCTGAAGAGTCCTGCAGACGTCAGTCTTTTGTGGCCGCCCCTTTTTTGTGTGTGTCGGTTGACGTATGCAAATGAAGATCGAAGTAATTGAATTTGATGTACTGTGTCTGTCCAAAACATCTTTTACAATGGTTATTTCTTTTATGATTCTCTCTCTCTCTCTCTCTCTCTCTCTCTCTCTCTCTCTCTCTCTCTCTCTCTCTCTCTCTCTCTCTCTCTCTCATTTATGACGGTAATTGGCAATTCATTTGTAATCTTTAGAGTAAATGAATTGATAAATAGCAAAGGTCATATAAGACAACAAAAATAATTTGAGGTGAAAAAAATCAGATAAAAACACTGAAAACCTGATTACATAACACATTTAACGAAAACACACTTTACAGCAGTAATTTTTTCAATTACTGATACTAGTGTTATGCTTCGAGAAGTAGCTATCACCACATAATGGTTTACAACGTAAGCTGCAAGAAATATACTTAGTAGAAACTTGCTTACTAAGACTTAAAGAAATTCCAATATTAAAATGTCTGTATATTGCAAGAAATATACTTAGTAGAAACTGGCTTACTAAGACTTAAAGAAATTCCAATATTAAAATGTCTTTATATTACAAGAAATATACTTAGTAGAAACTTGCTTACTAAGACTTAAAGAAATTCCAATATTAAAATGTCTGTATATTACAAGAAATATACTTAGTAGAAACTTGCTTACTAAGACTTAAAGAAATTCCAATATTAAAATGTCTGTATATTACAAGAAATATACATGCGTAAACGCATTGTAATACACGGACTGCAAAATAATCCTAGTAATCAAATAATATGAAAGACAAGTAGCATTATCATATACATATTTCTGTACCAATTGAACGGAATGTATACAAAATTAAATCAAATAAACATTATTTGCTGTTTGGAAGGGAAGTATTCCGTCATCAACGATAATAATAATTATATAAAAAGTAACAATAAGAACTAGGCCACAGGTTAGGACTGGTGAGGTAATCTAGTAGACTCTAAAGTTGTCTGAACTCTTCTAGCAGTATCTCATCTTCCACTTAATAAGAGAGAAGCAAAAAGTATGAATGCACACAGTTATATTTACAGATTTCTGCGAATTTCATTTAGCTGCATATAATAATAATAATAATAATAATAATAATAATAATAATAATAATAGTAAGAAGAAGAAGAAGAAGAAGAAGAAGAACAACAACAACAACAACAACAACAACAACAACAACAACAACAACGATCATGAGGAAGAAATTCAAATAATAATAATAATAATAATAATTATAATAATAATAATAATAATAATAATAATAATAATAATAATAATAATAATAATAATAATGATAATAATAATAATAGTAAGAAGAAGAAGAAGAAGAACAAGAACAACAACAACAACAACAACGATCATGAGGAAGAAATTCAAATAATAATAATAATAATAATAATAATAATAATAATAATAATAATAAGAACAACAACACCACCACCAACAACAACAACAACGATCATGATGATGAAATTCAAATAATAATAATAATAATAATAATAATAATAATAATAATAATAATGACGACAATCTTAATGAGAGCAATGATAATCTATGATTATGATAATAATAAAAAAGCACTATAATGATAATATTGATTTTAAACAAACGGGAATGACTTCATTGAAGTAAAAATGTCCCAAACTGTTAGATATGGACCAAAAATATTAACGCCAATAATTCTACGATTTTTTACGTGGCAACTGAGCCATTTTTCCTTTATTATTTCCCTTGAAAAAGCTCAGTAGAATGATTTAGTACGGTAATATAGCCAGATTGTGTTGCCAAATTTGTCTTTATTAGCCATGGTTTAATACATAAGAAATAAAAGATTTATGCTACAATTTGATATTTCTAGAGCTTTGATAATTATGAACATGAAAATATCATTACTATGATGAGAAAACCAACAGTTAAGGAGAGGTTTCTCCTTCTCAATGTTCTTTAGTACAGTAACACTAAAAAACAAAAATTTATTATTACTATTAATATTATCCTTTATATTTTGATAGTAGTAGTAGTAGTAGTAGTAGTAGTAGTAGTAGTAGTAGTAGTAGTAGTAGTAGTAGTAGTGCCTAGTAAAAATATTTATACAAAAAAGCAGTAAAATTAAACTCGATGGGTAGTGAAAAAAATAATTTGTCCAGTTGGCCCTCTTCAATCAGATGACATCATTTCTACTACTACAGAAACGTAGTTGGCGTTTGAGACGTTTCCTTCCAATCATGGCCCTATTTAGCTTTACATTTCCGCATAGTAAACCTGTTCAAGATCAAAGTAAGAACAACAACAACACCAATTTAAGGACTGTCAACGTAACGTCACTTATAGTTTGTAACGATAGTGATAAAACTAATAATAACATAACTTTATATAAAAATGTTACGTTATAATAACAATAATAATAATTATATCCTCATCCTTATCTTTATCATTATCATTCTTTTCATAATTATTATTATTTTCGTTATCAGCATAAAAAAAAAGAAAAAAAAAAGATACTGGTAAAAGGTAAACAGGAGGAATATGGAAAACAGGATGAAAGAAGACTATGAAGATGAAAAGACGAAGGAGGAAGGAGGAGGAGGAGGAAGAGGAGGAGGAGAGGAAGAGGAGACAAGTTATTCTTGTAGCTCCACATCTGGTCAGCTCATCTCCGATGTCCTTGTGGCTTGGAGGAGGTCCCAGTGGCAGTAGCCAGCCATTCTAATGTCCATCATCGCAGGAGGTCAAGACACTCCTGCGACTCTCTGGAGTGCTGGGGAGGCGTCGGAATGTTGGAGGAATGATGGAGAATGTGATGGAGAGATGTTGCGACCTGGGAGAGCTAGACACGCACAATGGGTATTTATATCCATTTGTATTGTTCTATGTATCTCCCACTACAAAGGCGATCTCTTGTAAGAAGTATACAAATTGCTCCGGTTATAACCATCACTCTTCAAAGCACTATAGATTTACTTTTATAAAAGATAGATTACAATTGGAACAAGCCCTCGCCATATAAAAGCCTTTTCTATTCACCCCACTTCACAAAAAAACATGCACGTATGATGATAAAAGTGATGGCCTTGTTGGTAAAATGCTTTAGGCAAAATGGTTCGACGCAACGTAAATACAAACGTAAATGAAATTCTGTATCACGTGTAGTTAACTTGCTTTCTAACACTGATGTGGTATCTTACTTAAATGTGGAGTAAATTGCTGGAATAACTTTTTGATTATCAAAAAGGCCTTTACGTAACAGAAACATTAGTCATCAACACTTTAAATAACATATTCTATAAAATAATAGCGTTTCTTTAATGACAAAGTAATAGTAGTAAATTGTTGAATTTTTCATTGATTTATTATTTGTTAACATTCGTAATCAATTATTCTATTATGTAATGTGGAAAAAATTGCATTTCTTTGATAACAAGGTAAATAACACGGATAACTGAATAATTAAAGAATAGGGTAATCAATGTGGTATCATATGACGTTGACTATTAAAAACGTTTAATAATAGCATTGCGTCATAAATGTAAAGTCATCAACATGGTACCAAACGAAACCGAAATAACTGCTTATCTCTTAATACTAGTG
>NC_090733.1:166289643-166297143 GCF_036898095.1 Palaemon carinicauda | reverse complement strand
CTGGTTGTACCAGAAAGGGTTTCTTTTATGGTTAAATTGTATTCCTTTTCAGTTAAAGCATAAAATCTCTGAGAAGTTATTCCAAGTCAAATTTGATCTGTCCCCCTTCGAAAGATGACAAGTCTCCTGCTTCACCCAATAATCATTGAGCCATGGTTTGTTCTTAACTCAGTACTTTAGCACACGAGAAAGGATACACCTACCAATTATGTTGACTAGATTATCATTTGAAGGGACAGCAGGATCAACAATAATATACAATTGTGACCAATTTAGGCCCAAAAAGATCACTCAAAATATCATTCTAGTCTGCTTGAGATTTCATATAAATCTTATATAAGTATAATACATCAGGGACAGGCTATTCACTTTTCACTACTAATGAAATCAAGGCATTATTAGATGTCCCCCTTGGAGAAACAACCTTACTTGTTATAACACCAGGTAAGTCGGGGTATACACGGTTCAAGCAGTTACCAGACCTGTGAGTAGCTTCACCTATGATTTTCTCACAGCCTGATTTAAAGGCTAAGCCTAAAGCTCTTAAGCCAAGGCAATCAATAGGAGTAACAGAATTTAACTACTCTCTATGGTGATCATTGAAATCACCAAAAAACATGAAAGACGCCTTTCTATAATCTTCTTCTCTCTTAGCCATAATGGTGAGAAGGCAATCGAAGATATATCATCCGTGTCTGGATTCCGGTAGATCGAACACAAATAGTTGTTAGGCTTGCCACAAACTTTTATTACCTAAATCTCATGACATCCACTTTCATAGCAGGACTTATGAAAAGCAGGGTACTCAGCCCTAATATACACCTCCCTTCCCATGGCCATAAGAATGGTGTTCCTTTTCAAAATTATAGGCTTCTTAAAACCAGTTATCAGGAGTTCAGAATAGTGCCTCATATGCACAAAAGAATATCATACTATCTGGACGCAAACTGTAAGGTCTTGAATATTTGCATGAAGACCACGAAGATTGCAATACAGTAGACGACAGTGATGAAATCTAGGGCGCACTGGTCCCGGATTTTATTCAATGTCTCCAGACAGCATTAGAATTAATGGTAATAAAAAGGATACATCATACTTAAAAACTAAATTAACAAAAATTATAACAAAAACAATATACAGAAATATAAATTAAGTGATTGATCAAACCCAAAGATTATAGAGAAAAAAGTCGGAAAAACTGGTCAACATTTGAGGACCCGATAAACCATACAAGGGTAAAAACCATCCAGGATAGCCGCTTGGACTGAAGGGAAGACAGTAGGGACGGTTTTGAAAAGAAAAAGAAACAAATAAGGAAAAGGCAACCTCTTGATAAACCACTAGGCATCCGTGGCCCTTCTATTAAGCCTGGACAGAAAACTATTGAAAAAAAAAGAAAAAAAAAATTAAGATGGTGTACCATAAGGCAAAAGAACTACCCCAAGGCAGTGGTAGACCATGGTACAGAGGCTATGGCACTATATAAGACTAAAGAACAATGGTTTAATTTTGGAGCGTCCTTCTCCTAGACGAGCGGCGTACCATAACTAAAGAGTCTCTTCTACCATTACCAAGAGGAAAGTAGCCAGTGAACAATTACAGTACAGTAATTAGTCCCTTGAGCGAAAAGAATTGTTTGGTAATCTCAGTGTTGTCAGAAGTATGGGGAATGACGAGAATATGAAAAGATATGCCAGAATATTCATTGTATGTGTAAGCAAAAGAAAAATGAGCCGTAACCGAAGAGAGGGGTCCAATCTATTACTGCTTGGCCAGTTAGAGGATCCAATAAATCTCTAGCAGTAATATCTCAACTGGTGGCTGGTGCCCTGGCCAACCTACTACCTATCCAATTTGACAAAGTAAGCCCCAAAATGTAACCAGATCAGCCGCGATTTGTCATGTGCTAACAAAAAGAAACACAAAAATCATAAATACATGATAATGAAAAGGGGAAATAACATAATATGAACTATGGTTGTGAGAGATTTTTTAAATTTCTTGTGTATTAAACAAAATCAAGGATATGTTTTCATTTTTGCAGTTTTTATCTCAGAGACTTGCTTGGATGTGTGTGAGAGAGAGAGAGAGAGAGAGAGAGAGAGAGAGAGATTCCTTTAATCGATGAATCTACAGAGTTTCGTCGACAGGGAGAGAGAGATACTACGAATATTTCATGGAACGTTTGAGAGAGGAAATAAAATACCTGTTGTTAGTTGTTATTGTTGTAGCTTGCAACATTGCAACCCGTAAAGTAATACTTCTATCTCCTCAACCAGAATCAAGCATGATTACCTTTCTTCCAAAACCTTCGACCATGATTATATAAGAATACAAAAGTGCAAATATCTCTCTCTCTCTCTCTCTCTCTCTCTCTCTCTCTCTCTCTCTATTCATCATGTGCGTTTCACTAGCATGAATGGAAACGAGGAGGCGAATTCCCCGAAGACTTATGGTAGCAGTCGCCACACAAAAGGCCTCGAGTCCTTCTCAAGCGCCATTCGAAACCATTCACATGTGCTTCGTTGTAATGTCTCTCTGGTGTAAGTATATTATGTCTTAAGAATTACGCGCACCAAATGGCACAAAAGCATCCTTCCCGGAGCCTGTTGCTCCATTTCCATTGCGGCTGTGGCGCACACTCCGAGGATCCCCTCGTAGCCTTGGTATGAAGGTGACAGTTTAACGAGATATTAAATTTAGTAAAGTTTCAACATTGGAGAACTTGACTATTGATTTGAAGGTGATTACAAACGCAATATTCATCTTGATAATGTATTAATTTTTGTTCCACTTTCTAAACAGAGCCATATTGGTCAGGTAATAGATTAATAACTGCATGTGATTAAAAAGAAAAATCAATAAGTTTTTAGGTTTAAAGGAACAAATTGGTTTGTCTCAAGCTCTATCACTTCGAAACTTTACATCATTCTAGAGAAATATAGAGTAACTTGTTTCCAAATAACAGGCAACCAAGAATATGCACAATCTATGAGTTTGTTTAATGGCATATTTTCGAGGTCTGCTTCTTTTAGTTTTTCTTAAATTTGCCTTTATGTTCTCCTTAAGGACTTGGCTGGAGCAAGAGCAATTTTTTTATGTCTTGTAGACCCTTTCACAAAGTATGCTAAAAATCTCCTTGATCAAAGTTGTCATTAGGAAGTGGAAATTATCATTAAATTCCGTGAGTTAAATCGAAACACAAATCTTAGTTCTTCATACCCCATACGTTTCCAAGCCATCATCAATAACCGTGAAAGAAGACCATGAGAGTCGTTACTATTCAAGAGTTATGTGTTATTTTGGTGAGAGAACCAGTTGTGGGTCATGAAATACTGCACCAAAAACCTGCTGTGATTTTGGTTTAATCTTACGGGAAAGCTGGCGAGGATCGATGTTTCAGAGTTTTCCATAATTTCTCCTTATAAATTTGGCTGGTCAAAAATAAATTCACAGAAAGCCATCCTTCAGTTAATATCTGTATTAAAGTTGGTGATATTGTCATCTTAATTTCTGGAAAAATCAACAAATTTAATTATCATTGATTTTGGTTCTCAGGAGATAAGGAAGTTCTCCTTCCATTGCCATACTCGGTTAATCATCAAACCAGTTTCACGTCGTTTTTGTATAACAACTTAAATGATCACAATCCCACAAGTTATAAAAGGACATTTTTTCTCCATTCTTAGGTCAATAAATATTTACGACCATGCAATCCCTGCCCAGAATTTTCTAACAACCATTTGTTCTTTCTTTCAGCCCATATTTCAGATTAACTTTCCTCAACAACCCCCATCGCCACCCTGGACCCCTAACACACCCTAGGAATATAGGCATACGATCAGCATGCGAGAAAGGGAGATAGCTCATCCCGAAAGCTGATCCATGATGACAAAAGTTGAGATTGGAACAAGAACAACGGAAGAGCCCCGGGGTTCTGGTTTCGTTCTCTTCAGCATGAGAAGAAAAGGGTGACGAGGAAAGTGGGATCGCTACTATAAGTTACGCTTTTCCTTCATTGAGAAATACACACTTTTATTTCCAATGCGATACAGCTAAGAATGATTGGCACGGATTTGCTACGAAACATTTATATAAATTACTTATTTCAAAGGAATACTTTCTTGACAAATTTCTTCGGGGATGTTTAAAGACGTATGGTTAACAAGGAAACTATCTAATACTTGTAATTACAATTAAAAGATATATTTACTGCTATGATCCCACCCCTAGAAAATATGCAAATGAATACGTAAATGTTTTCGTTAAATGTACCAATAAATCTTTCTTATACTTAAATGAAACTCTAATGCTTGGTATTTGAGCAACTAAATACTCTTCTCCTAGCCTTGCACCATATGTTACATTTACAATTCATTCTTCCATCCCTCCATTCTTCGCGTAAACAATCATCGATCCATCTCATTTGATTCAAATTACTCACACGATCTTTCCCATGCTAACCCAAACATTCAAACTCCCTCAGCAGTTTCTGCAATTTCTGTTTACTTTCCTTAAATAACGTTGTACCATCCGGATACATCAGCAACTGCACACTCCACCTTTGACCCATTCTTGTATCCTAGAAACTTGCACCTACCACCTTTACTCATCCTATAACCTTTGCTTCAAAATATCCATAAATATATTAGACAGTTATGTTGTTATGGATTGGTTGCTCCTTGAAAGAAAAACCTTTTACTTAAACCAGTCACTCTTTTTTATTGGTGAATTTCCATTATCAAAGCTAATAATGCACCTAATAAATCACCTTTTACATTATACATCTCAGCACCCGATCGACCACTTCACCAAAAATGTCATGGGATTTTTCTAGTGTCAGACAGTTTTTTTTTTTTTTTTTCACATTGGCTCTCAAAATTCCCACTTTAAAACTATTTTTATAAACAATTGACATACACATCTTCCATAGTGTCAACACACAGTTCTTCAATAATAATTTCATTTTACCAGTGAGTGAGAGTGACTTCCAGTGAGAGTGACTCCAGTGAGAGTGATGCTGAGAGTGATGTTTGTTCAATTTGTTTGTTGATGGAGCTGTAAGAGAGGTGAATGGATGGAAACTGATAGATGAGAGCGATCATGAGTGATTGGTGAATCATTTACTGTTTTCGGATGATACTGTAGGGTGTGTGGGAGAAGGAAGTTGAGAGTTACTTGAGGAAGTAAAGCAGTTTAAGTATACGGTTTCTGTCGGTGTTGCAAACGGTGGAGAGGAAGCAGATGTATGTCAGAGTGTGAATGAAGGATGTAAAGTGTTGGGGGGAGTGAAGGGAGTGGTAAAGAATAGAGGGTTAGGCATGAATGTAAAGACAGTTCTGTATGAGAAAGTGATAGTACCAACTGTGATATATGGATCTGAGTTATGGGGAATGAAAGTGACGAATAGACAGATATTGAGTGTGTTCGAAATGTTTGAGGAGTATGGCTAGTGTATCTTGATGGGATAGGATTAGGAACGAAGTAGTAAGAGCGAGAACGGTGTAAAGAGGAGGGAAAATGATAGTCTGCTGAAGAAGGTGATGAATGCAAGAGTTGATTGGAGAAGTGGAAGTGGAAGGCCAAGGTTATGGTGGATGGATGGAGTGAAGAAAGGCCTACGTAATAGGAGAATAGATGTGACAGAGGCTAAAGAGCATTCTAGCAATATAACTGAAAGGCGATCAACTGTGACACAGTTCCAATAGGCGCTGCTGCTACTTTGGGTCACCTTGGTGATCGGTTGAGGTAGCAACAGTAGGGGAATCAGCAAACGAAGCTTCATTTGTGTTGGAAGACAGGGGGTGGGGGTGATTTACTGTGGCACCCCAGCAGTACCAACAAAAATCAGCTGAGTTCCTTATCAGGTAAAGAGGAAGGATGATAATAATAATTCCCCTTTTGCTTCTTTTTTTTATATCAAATACCTTCCAAAATGATGGGAAGGGCCATGGTAAATAGACTCAAAACCCCGGTATAAATATTTCCATGAAATATTTATGACAATTTTTTCAAACACTATTCACATTATCTCGTGGTTTATACAAGGGAACAAAGTGTTCATTCATCCACTCCATTGAAATGTTTTCTTCACCTTCTTTTTTCTTCTAATTCTTCCTCTTTCGACCTTATTAATTCTACTGTTTAGCAAGGTTAGCTACTCGAGTCAACCTTTTTCATCTATTTCTATTCCTTGCCTCTTCTTGCCCCAGTCCCACCTCTCCCATAACCCTCTTCACTATTTCCCTCTATCTGATCCGGTGACGCTCCACACTTCTACACAGCACTTGTATGTTCTTAACTGTCCTGACTGGCGTTCCACCTCCACTCTTCTCCTTACATGGCCACAGTTTCTGAGACGATCTTTCCTAACCTTTTCCTTTACATTACATATACCATGCATTCCCTTTTATATCTTGACTCTCCCTCCTTTATAGAAGTGATATTCCAGGAATCCATCTCAACATCCTCATCTGGGTTCTCTCCAAAAGTACTTTGTATTTTCTCTTAAGTGTACAAGAATCTGCCCCATATAATAGCATGGGCCTCATAGCTGTCTTCATTTTGAGGCTTAATGCCAATTTCTTCTCTAGAATAACTCCAATTACCTCTCTCCATTTTCGCTGTCACACTGCTTTATCAGCACCACCATATTCTGTTATTTTTGATCCCAAGTAGGTAAAATCGTTGTTTTGTTTTAACACTATTCCTTCTTCCACTAGACTGTTTACTTCGCGTCATTAGCTCTGTCTTTGCAATGTTAACTTCCATCTTTTCCTTTCTAAAGATCTTTTTCATGCTGAAAAACATCAATTCCCAGAGAGAGAGAGAGAGAGAGAGAGAGAGAGAGAGAGAGAGAGAGAGTTTAGTGAAAGATTGAAAAAAGAAAAACAGACAAGTAAAATTTGGAAATCAAATCGCCTAAAATTGCATATAAAAATCAGCCTGTATATCAGTTTAGTGAGATTGGTGTTACTCTATGGACATGGTATGACAATGAAACAATCTCCAATAGATTTAGTAGAATTGAGAATAAAGCCCTCAAAAGGATATTGTGAGTTAAATGGCAGGACAGGATTTGAAATGAAACTACAAGAGACATTACTCGAGTACCATATGTTCATGAGATCATGATGAGGGGTAGATGGAGATGGATTGGGCATGCTCTTCGCACTCCCCACGAGATATTACTTTACCAAACGTTTAACTGGGCCCCACAAAGCACTAGAAGAATTGGAAGACCCAGGCCTACATCGCTTAGGACAATAAAGCGCGAAGTAGGAAATGATGAATGGAGAAGTATTGAATCAAAAGCTCAAGACAGAGACGACTGGCAAAATCTAACCGAGGCCCTTTGCATCAATAGGCGTAGGAGGAGATGATGATGATATATAAATATACATATGTATATATATATATATATATATATATGCATATATATATATATATATACTGGCAATTTCACTGATCCTAGTCATCACTAGTGTCCAATTGAATATT
>NC_090733.1:166284643-166287143 GCF_036898095.1 Palaemon carinicauda | reverse complement strand
ACACATATATACATGTATACATATATACACATACATACCTATGCACATATACATTTATATGTATACAACATTAATATCATAAACATATAATCATGTATATATCAATACTTATATCTAGCATAACACTATATAGTGCCAATATACTTATGCATACTATATTAAATAATTGTTTCCTTTAATGAATGGTAGCTTAGGTCTAAATATTAATTTCACACCGACGTTAATTATTCACAATACATTCAATTCTACATTAAGTGGTTAATGTTTTTTTAAATAGTTTACAAATCTCTTTACATAAAAAGGCGTCGAGTTTATACATTCCATGACCAATATTCAAGTTGTTTTCAAAGGTTTCTTTTATGAAACTGGACTCTATGATGTTTCTTTCTACTAAGTTATTTGAATGAACCAATTTCTTTGCACCTGACCAATTAATAGGGTGATTTTTATCTCTAACGTGGGCAAAGAGTGCATTATTATCTTGAGCATACCTGACACTTTTCTTATGTTGTTCAATTCTCTTTTCTAGGGCTTTACCAGTTTGACCAATATAGTATTTTTCACAAGCATTGCATGGAATACGATATACACATCCCTTGGTAATGTCAGGAGAATTCTTTATTAAGGCTGTTTTTATTGTATTTTTACTCTTAAATGCTACATTTACATTGAAGTTTTTTAACAGTTGGGGAATTTCTTTAAATGAATCACAATAAGGTAGTAAAAGTAAATTTTGTGTGTTATAGTTTTTTCTGTTATCATTACCGAAAAAAGTCTTTTTTGCTGTTCTTAGGGCATCATCTAATACAATTTCAGGATACTTTAGTTTTTTACCTATTGCTCTAATACCATTTATTTCGTCATCAATATATTCAGGGCTGCAGACTCGGAATGCTCTTAAAAACATAGAAGTAAATACAGATTTCTTAACTTTGTTGCCTTGGTTTGAGTAATAATGGACATATGCCGAGATATTCGTTGGCTTTCTGTATACACTGAACTTGAGACTATTATTACATCTATGTATGCGACAATCCAAAAAAGGTAGGGTACAATTATTCTCCAGCTCCATAGTGAAATTTATTGATGGTACCAAACTATTCAATCTAAGAAGAAAGTTATCTAAATTTTCATTTCCTGGCCACACACATATTATGTCGTCAATATATCGAAACCATTTTACATTATTAGGTATGATGTTATTTACGATTCTGCTTTCAAAAAATTCCATATATAGATTGCTCAATACTGGGGATAAAGGGTTTCCCATAGCCATACCAAAAGTTTGTGCATAAAATCTCCCATTGAATTCAAATTTACAATCTTTTATACATAATTTAATTAATTCTATTAAAGTGTGTATGGAGAATGGTAGATTCAATTGTCTATTATCTAATGTTTCAGATAAAAATTCCAACATGTCATCAATAGGTACTTTTGTGAATAGTGAGACTACATCAAAACTGACAAGCCTACAGGTACTGTTGATCTGTACTTCATTCAGTTTGTTAATCAAGTCTACATTATTTTTTATATTTGAATATGAGATGGTGCCAACTAAAGGATTGAGGATATTCACAAGGTACTTAGATAATTTATATGCTGCTGAACCTACAGAGCTAATTATTGGCCTAGCTGGATAATTTGGCTTATGAGTTTTAATAGTTCCATACATATATGGCAATGTTGGTGATATTGTACAAACCTTTTTTATCAAATCTTCATTCCCTTTTAATAACTCTTTCACTTTTTTGTTGTAACTACTATTCACAAACTCAATTGGATTTTTTCTTAATTCCATGTATGTGTTTTCATCACTCAAGAGGTTTTCCATTTTTTCTATATAATCATTTTTATTCAAGATTACCAGTGCTCCAGATTTATCGGCTTTTGTCAACTTAATATTTCTATCTTGCTTCAATTCGGCAATTGCTCTCTTGAATCTTTTTGGGCAATTTGGAACCACTGGTTTTTTCATATTGCTGTATATAATACCCTTAATCATATTTACTTCTTCTACAGAAATATCACTGAATTTCTCCAGGTTACACACTCCATTTGTAATTTCTACACTATTCACTGCACTTGATGACATCGAGAAATTTAAACCGTATCCCAACGCACACTTCACATTTTTATCTAGAATTTTATTTGACAAATTAACCACACATTCTGGATTAACGTTTGTAGTCCACGGGCTACTTTCTATCAGTGCATTGAGTTTCGTGTCATGCTTTTGTTTGAGTTTTCTATACACTTTTTCGTTCATTTCTCCATAGCAGAAACCTCGAAGTGAGTCTTTCCAATCCGTTGGTATTGAGGCTTCAAAATGTCTCCTTTTTCTTGTTAGGTCTTCAAACGCTCTTCGGTTTTAAATTTTCATTGAATTTATATGCTTTTCTAATATACTTCTCTGTATATCACCAAATGGTTGATCTTCTATTTCCAATAAGGATTTCGTTATCATGCATTTCGGAATGACTTGTTCCTCCCAGCATTC
>NC_090733.1:166237143-166269643 GCF_036898095.1 Palaemon carinicauda | reverse complement strand
TGTGAAAGACCTTCCCTTGTGCTCAGATGCTAACCTATGGAGGTATGCTGAGCACATGCCGATGACGACTGGAAAGATCGTCATCTCGGATAAGCTGGGCTCAGTTCCCCTGGAGGAGGTGGAATTCTGGCCCAGCAAGGCATCATATCCGGACTGTTATGTCCGGTTGAGGAAGGAACCAGCTTCAAAGGAGGAGACAGAGCCGAAGGAGGTCATAGTGATGGACCATGCTAAGGCTCAAGCTCTACTTTCATCCTCGATGAAAGAGAGGGGCTTCTCTAACTCATAGGTAGCCGCATTGAACAGGAAGCTCCCTTCCTTGTGTCCTCGCCTACTAGAGCCTTCCCCTTTTTACAGAAAGGGTTTGCGGCTGTACTAAAAGCAGTCGAGGCCGGCAAGCCTTGCCCCTCCCTAGAGGAGTGTAAACACTTGTCGCTGGCCCTGCCTATGGACCACAAAGACTGGAAGGACGTCCATCTTACGTTCTCAGTTGGAAAGTTGGAGGCTGATATTGCCGGACGTCAGTTCGACGAGGACCTCCCTAAGCTGTCTGACTTTCTTTTGCGAAGAGAGTTCGAGACAAAAGAAAGACTGGCTGCCTCAATGTCTCTTCAGACTACTCTCGAGACGATGGCAAGTGACCCCAAGGTCCATGAAATGTTCATGGTGGTGGCCAAGACTCATCTGGCCACAGTGACGAAGGACCTTTATGGCTTCGTCAAGGCAAGGAGAGCTTGTAGGGAGTTCGTGTTCACCTCGGCTATGGTGAGGCACGAGCCAAGGAAACTAATCTCCTCCAACATTTGGGGAAAAGACCTTTTCCCTACCGACTTGGTCAAAGAAGTTGTTGATAAGGCCGCCTTGGAGAATAGAAACCTTCTCCAGAAGTGGGGCCTGGCTATCAAAAGAAAGTCTTCCCCGGATGAGGGTCCTCAACCAAAGAGGAAGACTATGAGGACTAGGCTACCGTCTCGACCAGCCAAGCCTGTTAGACAGCAACAGCAACTACAATTGCCATTGCCCCCAGTGCCCCAGATCGTGGCACAAACCCCGACCACTTTTCAGTGGGTACCCCAGGCCGTGTCGACACAGTCCACGGCATTCACCCCAGCGTTCGAAGGGCAGTCTACTTCCTTTCGAGCAAAGCCTAGAGGAGCAGCCAGAGGCTCGTCTAGACGCCCCTCAAGGGGAACGGGATTCAGGGGTGGTCGTGGTCAGGAAGGCAAGACCTCAGGACGGCAGTCCAAGTGAGGTGATACCGGTAGGAGGGAGACTTCTGAAATTTCGGGATCGGTGGACCTTCGATCCCTGGGCCCACAGCCTACTCAAGAATGGACTGGGCTGGAGCTGGTACAGCACTCCACCCCCGTGCCTTCGGTTTTTCCAACACTCCACCCCCGTTATGGAGGAGTACGTTCAAGAACTGTTGGAGAAAAAAGGTGATCCGAAGGGTGAAGCCCATCAATTTCTAAGAGAGGCTGTTTTGTGTTCCCAAGAAAGACTCGGAAAAGCTCAGAATCATTCTGGACTTGTCACCACTCAACAAGTTCATAGTGAAGTGCAAATTCAAAATGCTAACACTGCAACACATAAGGACCTTACTGCCCAAGAGGGCATATTCCGTCTCTATAGACTTGTCAGACGCCTATTGGCACATT
Organism: Palaemon carinicauda; assembly: GCF_036898095.1. NCBI lineage: Eukaryota > Metazoa > Arthropoda > Malacostraca > Decapoda > Palaemonidae > Palaemon > Palaemon carinicauda. The sequence goes on along the minus strand of NC_090733.1, from coordinate 166,267,985 downwards.
CCAATCAGCCATCGACTCTCCCCCTACCTAGGGTTCAGGCTACAACGAAGACTATACGCCTTCGGAGCCATGCCATTCGGGCTAAACATAGCCCCAAGGATTTTTACGAAGCTTGCGAGCGTAGCTCTCAAACAATTACGCCTAAAGGGAATTCAGGTAGTAGCCTACCTGGACGACTGGTTGGTGTGGGCAGCATCCGAGACAGAATGCTTGCAAGCTTCCAGTCAAGTGATCCAGTTCCTAGAGTACCTAGGCTTCAAGATCAACAGAAAAAAGTCTCGACTTTCTCCATCTCAAAAGTTCCAGTGGCTGGGAATCCACTGGGACCTTTTGTCACACCGTTTCTCCATCCCGGCGAAGAAAAGGAAGGAGATAGCGGGTTCTGTCAAGAGACTTCTAGATTCCGAAAGGATATCAAGACGCGAGCAGGAGAGGGTACTGGGCTCTCTCCAGTTTGCTTCGGTGACAGACCCAGTGCTAAGAGCACAGCTAAAGGATGCAATCGGAGTTTGGGGAAGTTATGCATCAAACGCGCGAAGAGATCTGAGAAGACCAGCCGCTTCGGCTAAGTACTCTTCTCAGGCCTTGGTCCCAAGCCAGATATCTATAGAAGTCGGTTCTTCTTCAGCCACCTCCCCCGTCGGTGACGATTCACTCAGACGCCTCGAAGGAGGGATGGGGAGGTCACTCTCATCGGAAAAAAGTCCAGGGGACTTGGTCCAAGCTATTCAAGACCTTTCACATAAAACTTTCTAGAAGCTATGGCAGTGCTCCTTACCTTGAAGAAAGTCTCCCCGCGTCACTCGATCCACATAAGGTTGGTGATGGACAGCGAGGTAGTTGTAAGATACTTGAATCGACAAGGATCGAGGTCACCACCTCTCAACCAGGTGATGTTGGCCATCTTCCGATTGGCGGAAAAGAAGAAGTGGTACCTGTCGGCAGTTCACCTTCAAGGAGTCCGCAATGTGACGGCGGACGCTCTATCCAGGTTCACACCGATAGAGTCGGAATGGTCCTTAGACGCAGGATCATTCTCCTTCATTCTGAATCAAGTCCCAGAACTGCAGATAGACCTTTTTGCGACGAAAGACAACAAGAAGTTGCCCCTGTACGTGCCCCGTACGAGGACCCCTTAGCGGAAGCAGTGCACGCAATGTCCCTCGACTGGAACAGATGGTCCAAGATTTATCTGTTCCCTCCTCACAACCTTCTGTTGAGGGTCCTCAACAAACTGAGATCCTTCAAGGGGTAGCGGCAATAGTGGCCCACAAGTGGCCGAACAGCGTGTGGTTCCCCCTGGCATTGGAACTGTAGCTGAAGTTTGTACCGCTACCAGATCCAGTTCTGACCCAGCGAGTCCAGAAGTCAACTGTCTGCGCTTCATTACAGAAAACCCGGACCCTGCAGCTCATGATTTTCTCTCCCTAGCGGTGAGAAAGCGTTTCGGGATTTCGAAAGCCAGCATAGACTTCCTTGAGGAATATAAGTGAAAATCTACTAGAAGGCAATATGAGTCATCTTGGAGAAAATGGGTGGCCTTTTGTCAAGGCGAAGAATCCGCAGGAGATCTTGACAGACTTCTGCTTATCTTTCTTCTCCACCTCCATGGTCAAGGATTGGCAGCTAACACGAATTCAGCGTGTAAGTCTGCTTTGACAAGACCCATTCTATATGCCTTCCAGGTCGACCTAGGTAACGAGATCTTTAATAAAGTCCCGAAAGCCTGCGCTAGGCTCAGACCTTCAGCACCTCCAAAGCCCATTTCATGGTCTTTAGACAAGTTCTTCATTTCGCTTCTCTGTTGAGCAATGAAGAGTGTGCGTTAAAGGATTTGACACAAAAAGTTATTTTCCTATTTGCACTCGTGTCCGGGGCCAGGGTTAGTGAGATTGTAGCCCTCTCGAGAGAGGCAGGTCGTGTTCAGTTCCTGGATGGGGGAGAACTGAACCTGTTTCCGGATCCTACGTTTCTCGCCAAGAATGAGTTACCCACCAACAGGTGGGGTCCCTGGAGAATCTGCCCTCTGAAAGAAGATGCATCTCTATGTCCAGTAGAATGCCTAAAGGTCTATCTTCATAGAACTTCAGACTTCAAGGGTGGTCAACTATTCAGGGGAGAAACATCAGGCTCAAATTTATCTCTGAATCAACTCAGAGCGAAAATCACATATTTTATTCGCAGAGCGGATCCTGACAGTACACCCGCAGGTCACGATCCGAGGAAAGTTGCCTCATCCTTAAATTTCTTTAATTGTATGGATTTTGAACTTCTCCGTTCATACACTGGCTGGAAGTCTTCCAGAGTGTTCTTTCGCCACTATGCGAAGCAAGTAGAGGAACTAAAGAGATCTGTGGTAGCAGTGGGTCGCGGTGTTAACCCTACTGTTTAACTCTGTGAGGAACAGTGGTCTTAATTGGGACGATTAATTCCAGGGTGAGTGTGTAGTTACATACTGTACTACAAACTAAGTGAGGGCACTGTGTTGCCCATGTAGACTGTTCCATTTCCGAAGGTGAACTTAGCATAAGTGCAGACATGTGTGCCGAGCGTTTCTAACGCTAATGTCATTGATTTGTAATACAGACTTTTATGACTTTGATACCTCGGTATCTTAAAAGTGGCATTTAATGTTTTTTCTTTCAGACAAACAAGTTCTGTTTACTATCATACTTATGCTTAAAGTTTTGGGTTATCCTCTTCTTATGTATATATATATATATATAATTGTGGTTAACCTGTCTATTTATTGCCTGTCAATAAACTGGTTCTTGAGAACCTTGCGTCTCCTTCACCTGTGTCAATTTATTGGTATAATTGAGCATTCATTCTATGTACCTTATCTGGGATAATTCTAATAGAATTGTTCCTTTATGCAATCTTTGTTGCATTGGTTTTCCTCCTATACGGATATAAAACCTTTGTCCAATACAAGTATTGTGCGGAGAACTGGTCGATATTTCATATTGACGCAGTGATTCATTACAAACTATGCTTTACTTAATATAGGGCGAGACCACTATATTAGCTTGCCTGGTATTCATACAGAGGTATATGTACTCTTCGAGACTTTTCCAGAGTCTAGTAGGACTCTTCCCTGTAGGGGGCAGGAAGCTCTAACATGGTTTATAGTTAGTTGAAAAGATGTATAACGGTAACATCTTAGGTCTCTAGGTCTAGTCGACCGGGAAAAATTACATCCGGGGAGTACGGCACGTTCTGAGAATCCACAGATACAGTAATGTTCTGGTATACTTCCATCAGGACGACATGGCTTGAGCCCAAAAAACGGATTTTGAGCGAAGCGAAAAATCTATTTCTGGGTGAGATGGCCATGTCGTCCTGATGGACCCGCCCTTGCCTTTCTAAGAAAGGGCCGTAGGACCCCTCCCTACATACAGTATCTGTAGCACCTCGTGTACGCTACAAGGAATACAGATGGCGCCAGGATTGGCGCCAGGCACGCATACGAATCGGAAGATAGGGAGCCTTGGGAGCGGCTCCCCCTTTTTCTTTCCCGAATTCGTTTCTTGCCAATCGCCCTCTGCGAGATGAAATCTCTGTTCGGGATGCAGATTGCCATGTGGCGTGTCAAGAATACGTCCTCTGATATGTCGCGATATCCCTTTCAGGAGGGATATTCGCTCCAGGAGTTAGAATTCTGGTACCTTAAGGTAAATTCTCTGGGAATATCGCCGTAGTTGTAATATACCCTAGGAAGCTACCCTATAGGAACTTCCATCAGGACGACATGGCCATCTCACCCAAAAATAGATTTTTCGCTTCACTCAAAATCCGTTATATATATATATATATATATATATATATATATATATATATATATAAATGTGTATATATATATATATATATATATATATATATATATATATATATATATATATATATATATATATAAAATCGTCTCCAGCAAATTAAAGTCTTGTCGAACAGGATATAAAGGCCTGGACGAGAGGGACCTGTTGAACCCCACTGCAATTCTTAGCGCATCTCTTCGTTTCTGAATCAAGACCACGTCAGGTCTACAACAACCAATTGGAAAAGTTAAGTCACACAAATTAAGAAGCCTTTCTCCCAAAGGTTCGTCTTTGAATTAACTCTTGAAAGAGATTCACGCTCTGGGCACCAACAAAACCTTCATGCTATACCTTGAGCAATGTCAGCACTCAAATAAAAAGAACAAATAGTAAATATCTACCACAATATTCTTTAATTTCCGGTTTAATATAGAAAAAGGAGGAATGGAAAAATAAATAAAGTAGAATAGGTTAACATTCACTGATATATATGAGAGAGAGAGAGAGAGAGAGAGAGAGAGAGAGAGAGAGAGAGAGAGAGAGAGAGAGAGATAGTAAAAAATATAACTGAGGTATCGTGAATGACAAATTTTTAGATTAATCTGAATTCGTTAGAACTTTATTCGCATATAAATGACATTTTTACCACTGGCAAACGTACTCAATAGAAATCCATTACAATTCCTATTTACACTAAATAACTTGAATAACATGTAAAGATTTTATTAAACACCCAAAAGTGATCTTTCTGTTTAAAGTAGAGATACAAAGTAAAAACGAAAGAACTGATACAAATACAAACAAATTACATAAGATTACAAAGAAACAAGTATCTAATTAGACCAATAAAGCCGAGTAAAATATGCACCAAAAATTCCAGAAACTCTTTTAATCTAAAGCTTTTTTCAAATATATTGGAATTCTTTTTCATAATAAAGGAAAAAAAATATATGTTGGAAACAAGCCTCACAGATCCTACACTAGATATCAAAATGTAGTTTCACTACATCGTTAGTCACCAATCTGGTTTCTTTACTCGTAATTTACTGTATTCCATATCCTCAACGCATATGTTTAGATGAAACCCTCTCTGTTCCTAAAGCATGAGTAAGCGCATGCGCATCCCAGGACCTCTTCTGCGTTCAGGATCTCCGGTCTGATATATCACTCACGTCTCTCAGACCCTACAAGGCACCTCGTTTCTTACAGCTTGAATACATGAATACACACACCTCCGTGAAAATCACCTCATTTCCATATATCCATAAAGCCTAATGCTTGCTTCAACCAAGGCTCTACTTACAGATAGCTTTATTTATAAATGATAGGCATTTTTTCCTGGCAAAAGATCGCAGCTCGACCTGTAATGTTAATGATCAGGGAGTGGCTATTATCATAAGACAGCCTGTGTAATCAGTGATTTGTATGTTATATACGCAAATACATTTTTACTCATATCTTACATGCGTGTCTGTATATATACAATATATATATATATATATATATATATATATATATATATATATATATATATATATATGTGTGTGTGTGTGTGTCTGTGTGTATACATACATGCACACATACATATATTTATATATATATATATATATAGATATATATATATATATATATATATATATATATATACATATATATAAATATATATGTATGCATGCATGTATCTATACACACAGACACAGACACACACACACACACATATATATATATATATATATATATATATATATATATGTGTGTGTGTGTGTGTGTGTGTGTGTGTGTCTGTGTGTATACATACATGCATACATAAATATATATATATATATATATATATATATATATATATATATATATATGTATGTATATATATAAATACATCATCTCAAAAAGTCAATATTAAATTACTATTGGTAAAATGCAGCTTTATTTTTCTTTATTTAAAGTAATATTTGGTGGTACGAACAAAAGTTTTGCCAGACTTTTTTTAATTTACACAAACGCAGTACAAAGAGTTAGTTTTTACCTTTTTACCTATTAATTCAATAAAAATAGAAAAAAATATTCTGCATTTCTGGGGAAAGCAGGTGAAAAATAATATTCATTTTGATATTTTTCAAAAACATTGTACCTTTAAAAAAGTCACAGATTTGGATTCATACTTGAAACAAATGGGTTTAAAAAAGGATAAGATAATTTATTAAAATGTTTTCCTATAAATATAGTACAGCATACCAAGTAAGTTTTATTATCGTTTTTTTTTTTTTTCCGGAAAAATGATGGACCCGAACCCAATGATACGCTTTTATAAACACCACAAAAGCGGTGCAAAATGATTCATGGTTGAATTATTGAAATGGGTTTAAGAATATTATATTTTACGATCATTTTAACCCAAACTTCCGGATCATTGTGAATTACAATTTTCCTACTGAGTTAACATTTTTATTCAGAAACTACGTCTTTTAAAAAAATTCGCTTCTTCAGCTCTATAAAATCATATGCAAACGGCATATACATAGAAACACTCTCAAACAGAGACACACATAATACAGCACTTCGATTTCCCCCTCTTAAACATTCCTTCTTTCTCTTGACCCCTGGCATAGCATGCTCTCACCAAACTTCAATTGTACTTAACAAATCGTAAATTCGTTTGCGTGACTCTCTCTCTCTCTCTCTCTCTCTCTCTCTCTCTCTCTCTCTCTCTCTCTCTCTCTCTCTCTCTCTCTCTCTCTCTCTCTCTCTCTCTCTTTTACGAATTAATTCAATACCAATATTTTCAATATTAAAGATTTTGTTATTATTATTATTATTATTATTATTATTATTATTATTATTATTATTATTGTTGCTTGCTAAGCTACAACCCTAGTTGGAAAAGCATGATGCTATAAGCCCAGGTGCCCCAACAGAGAAAATAGCCCAGTGAGGAAAGGAAAGAGGGAAAAATAAAATATTTTAAGAACAGTAACAACATTAAAATAAATATTTCCTATATAAACTATAAAAACTTTAACACAACAAGAAGATAAGAAATTAGATAGAATAGTGTGCCCAAGTGTACCCTCAAGCATGAGAACTCTAACCCAAGACAGTGGAAGACCATGGTACAGAGGCTATGGCACTACCCAAGACTAGAGAACAATGGTTTGATTTTGGAGTGCCCTTCTCCTAGAAGAGCTGCTTACCATAGCTAAAAAATATATTCTATCATTACCAAGAGGAAAGTGACCACTGAACAATTACAGTGCAGTAGTTAACATTTTGGGTGAAGAAGAATTTTTTGGTAATCTCAGTGTTGTCAGGTGTATGAGTACAAAGAAGAATCTGTAATGAATAGGCCAGACTATTCAATGTCTGTGTAGGCATAGGGAAAGAGACCCATAACCAGAGAGAAGGATCTAATGAAGTACTGTCTGGCCAGTCAAAGGATCCCCATAACTCTCTAGCGGTAGTATCTCAACGGGTAGCTAGTGCCCTGGCCAACCTACTACCTATTAAAAGTAAGAAAATTGTCTTTTATTTATTTATTTATGTATATATATATATATATATATATATATATATATATATATATATATATATATATATGTGTGTGTGTGTGTGTGTGTGTGTGTGTGTCTCATGTTCAATAACAACGCCTTGTTCCAAATAACTTACTGGAAAAAAATCCTTCAATGAAAATCTTTCTTTTCTCAACAATAAGTAGCCCATGAAAGTGAAAAATATAAAATCTATTGAAATCAGAGACGTTCACTGAGGCATGACTCAAAGATCTGACTTCTTTGCCAAATGAATGGTAATTTACGTAACGTGGATTCATGTAATGGATGTAGTGTAACTCTTACGGGCTATCTATCTATCTATATATCTATCTATCTATCTATCTATCTATCTATATATATATATATATATATATATATATATATGTGTGTGTGTATATACATATATATATATATATATATATATATATATATATATATATATATATATATATATATAATATATATATATATATATATATATATATATATATATATATATATATATATATATATACAGTATATGTAAAATACAAAAATGAATTAGATACTGAACGATAATTATGAATAATGAATACATAAGATACATATAACGATACAATGTTGTAGGTCCCTAGTAATAATAATAACAAAAATAATAATAATAATAATAATAATAATAATAATAATAATAATAATAATAATAATAATAATAATCATGAAATACCATAATCATTGCTTCATAAAAACCGGTGGGCCAAACTATAACTACTAATTACCCTTCCCCCCAAAAAAAAACTATGAAAAAAGCTCACCGATTTCGAATAAGCTCATTTCATTTGCAACGATAAAAGTTGCATTGAAAAAAAAAAAAGCGCTTCTATTTAGACGCGCATTTGCCAGATTAATATCGGGTCATTTTGCCCACGTTGTAATTATCTGGTTATTTAATTTCCCGGATTATGATCAGCATGAAATTGGGGAATCACTATTCAAGATAGGGGGATAATGCCGGCGATAATAACCCATGAAATAAGAATCTTAACTTAATGGATACCTTGATAGCATAGAGAGATTCTACCACCTATTTTATTAGGCTTCAGATACAGGAAATTAAGACTAGGTGACTTGATAAAAAAGTGAAAAGCTGCTCAAGCCCTTTTCATATAAATCATAAGCAAATGATAAAACAGAATTCTTTTTCTCTTGATAACAAGAATGATTATAGTAGACTTGATTACTGTTTCTTTCCATATGGAAAAATGTCTTAGATCTTTGTGATGTTCCGGTTTCCGCATCTCGCTTTCCAAGGGATGGACCAACCAAGTCTTTGCTATAATTGTCGTTTTTCCATTTGCTGGACTGGATAAGGGTACCACCGAATTTTCCAAGTTAATACAGTTTTCGGAACATTCTAGAATTCATATTGAAGGAAGTTAGATGTTTATATATTTCTTTTGAATATGAACCCACTAATAAGATTATCAATAAGGTAAGACAATCTAAAACCAATCAACCAATATTTGAGAAATTATTACAGGTAGAGCTAGATAATTATTTGGCCTCATCAAATCTGACAACCTCTACTCAATATAAAAGCCCGAGACTTTTGGGGACAAGGTACGAAGCCGTACACAGCAAGCTGGGTAATTAACCTATCTTGTTGACAGAAACGGAAAAGTCCATTAGCAGTAAAAGAGTTGGAATGGCCCTGATTATAACCAGAAGTTCCAGAGATAAAAGACGACATCAAAGGCACTCGCTACTCTTGTCAAGGACGAACAGCGAAAGGGCGACGGTTACCGAGCCCTTGGGAGGGAGCACAACTCCTGGAAAACGGGTTCAGGCAGCGGTGGATTCCTCAACAGAAACGGCGCGTTCACAACTTCGTGAATATAAATGACCTAAGGGAGTAATCACCGAGGGAGGGGCAAATCCGATTGGCATGCCGGAGAAAAGACACTTATCGTCTTAGGCAAATGGACGACTTGGAAGACAAAGGCTGCGACAGATAAAATCATTCCAACGCTAAAAGGCTCATTATAGAATTATATATATATATATATAAATATATATATATATATATATATATATATATATATATATATATATATATATGTATATATATGTATATATATATGTGTGTGTGTGTGTGTGTGTGTGTGTGTAAAAGGAAACTGATTCAATTACGTAATACTTACTGCATCAAATATATTCGCTGAATGAATAAGCATTTGTTGGTATTCATCAAGATAATTTATCATAGGTGAATTAAAGAAAAAACAAAGTTTTTATCAACCTAATTAATGGATCAATCGCTAAGTAGCACAGCTGCCCGTTAACTTTTCTAATGAGCTAATCAACATGGATGGGGGTTGGGGGTGGGAAGGAGGATTGAAAACTAGACTTTCATCGGATATTTGTCGAGTGATTCCATACCCCTTCAGACTTCAGGACTTAATCATAAATCAATAACCAATTGGAACTTTGAAATATGATTCTTTGGTGTCGTTAGTCCGATAAAATACTTAATAATAAAAAAAAGATAATGAAAGGAATTATGTCTAATTACCGGTATAAGCGACGTTTACCTGAAGAAACGCGACTGTGCCTAACGGAGAAGAACCTTTGATAATAACATCGCCCCCAGTATCTCTCTGTGACGTCAGCTTATGCAGCAGGCGGAATATTCTACAAAGAGAAAGCTGTCATTTCAAAGGAATAGCATTGCAAAGGCAATGGAAATTTTGGATGTTGGAACGGAACTGGTGTGGTTTCAAATTGTATTAAAATTTCCAAGTGAAAGGGTTTGTGTGTATCAAAGTTGCACTAGTCAGGGAAACCAGTAGTAGGATGGTTTTCTGTGAGCGATCACTCTGAAGTCTCCCACCATCACCAATCTGCAGTGGCCAACGTGATGATGAAAATTGACCAAACCCAAGACGTGAGTAAGGACTTGTCTGATACCTTTCTCCTGCATATATATATATATATATATATATATATATATATATATATATATATATATATATATATATATATATAATGTTAGTGTGCTGGGCGGTATATCTTAGCAATCTATAAATGCCAACGGTGATATAAACGGATGAGTAACCTGGTGGAGTAACTAGAACTTTAGGTGTGGAGGAAATGCCCCTCTAAATCTCGTTGAAATCACTGGCAGCAGGGTGACGGATTGGGTTTAAAGTGATAGACAAACTGTCTCTTCGGCTTCTACTCTTGATGCCTGGCGGCAGATCTTACTGGAATTAGTATGGACTGTCAGGGGTCACTTGCCTTAGTTCGAAAGACACTGCGCATCACAAGGAACTGACTATCTTTTGATGAATCTAGCCAATGAATTCAGCCAATGGAAAGAGAAGCTGACAGAATGGCCCCTAGTTCCGGGCGTAGCTGGGTGCTAAGAATCTCCCGTTTTATAAATATCAAAGAAAATATTTAAATTTAGTAATTGAAATCTTAGAGCCATGGATCCGATGGGAAAGTTACAGCAAGTGGAGAATGAATTTAGGAAATATAGTTTCAATATCGTGGCCCTAAGTGGAACACGTTGCAAAGGGATTGGTAAGGTAATCTAAGACAAAGGTAACATATATATATATATATATATATATATATATATATATATATATATATATATATATATATATATATATATATATATATATATGCATATATATATATATATATATATATATATATATATTCAGGAAGAACAGATGGAGTTGGAATTAAAGGGGTAGGAATAATGGTGGCACCAAGAGCCTGAAGGGCAATAACTGACTGGAGAGCTGTTAATAGTAAATTGTTACTTGCAAAGTTTAAATCAAGGCATTGCAATATGATTATTATAGTTTGCTATGCACCAACAAATGATTTCCCCGGAGAAAGGAAAGATGATACTATGAAGACCTGCAGAGTGTAATAGATAAGATCCCAGAGAGAGATATGAAAATTGTGATTGGTGACTTCTATGCTAAAGTTGGAAGAAACAATCAAGTTATAGAGAATGTGATGGGTGTTGTGGATCATGGTGCAAATGAAAATGGAGCACCTTTTCTAAGTTTCTGTTTAACAAACAATCTTGCCATTGGAGGTACTCTTTTCAAGCACAAGGACATACAAAAATATACATGGACTTCACCATGTGGCAACTACAAAAATCAAATAGATAAAGAGAGAAGGAGGACTCTGAGAAATGTAAGAAGTTATAGAGGGGCAGATATTGGTAGTGATCACCTTCCCTTCATTGCTACACTGAAATTAAAACTGAAAGCACCCAACAAAAATGTATATAGAATACCTAGGTTTGATACAACTAAACATCTAGAAGATGAGCACAGAGAAACATTTTCAATTGAATGTAGGAATCGATTAGCAGTCCTAGATAGCTGAAGAGACGAAGAGCAGACAATTATTGAAGTATGATGTAATATTAAGAACATATATCACTGACTTAGTAATGAAGTTTTGAGACATGCCATCGATATAAAAGCTATTGATATAAAATGATACGTGGGATACTATAAAAAGAAGACAAAGACAGAAATTGATTGTTGAAAGTTTTTGACGAAGTAATGAAAATTACAAGGTAGAGCATGTTAAATATTGCAGTATTGATAGTGAGGTCAAAATAAAAGCCAGGAATGACTTGATAGAATACATAGACAGGAAAGCAGATGAGGCTGACAAAGCTATGAATTCAGAGAGTGGTTATGGTGTAACAATCGCTTATAGAATTATTAGTGAAATCTCTACGAGGACAACGAAGAAGCATATACTATCAAAAAGAGAGATGTATCTATTGTAACAACAGAAGAAGATAGACAACGTTAGATGGAACACTTTAGTGAGGTCATTAATAGGAGATATAAAGGGATTTAAATTGATTGATATATCTGAAGTTGTTGAATACCTTGATGTGTTCATGAATAAATTCAGTGTGTTTGAAGTCGAAGCTATTATTAAAAAATTCGGCAGATGGGAAGCCCTGGGTTACAATGGAATAACTACCTGAAACTGAAGCAATCCCCAGGATACATATAAGATTATTTTGTAGAATGCGGTATGAAGAGGCAAAACCTGATGAATGGGAGTTAGGAGTGTTGCTGAAAATGGCAAAAAACAGGACATCTGAATGATTGCAATAAATACAGAGGCATCACACTTACGTCAGTTGTCATGAAAATACATGGTATCTTTATTCTAAAGAGACTAGAGAGAAAAAATTGCTGAAAAGATGAGAGATAAACAAGCAGATTTTAGGAAAGGTATAGTTGTACTGACCAAACTTTCATTTTAAGGCATGTTGTACAGCAGGGGTCGGAAACCTTTTGACCACAATGTGCTACTTGATAATTGATAGGAAAAAAAAAATCTACCTCACGTGGCAAATGTTATTTTTAGCACTATATAAGAGAGTTTAAATTATAATTGCACAATATGTAGTGACCATTTCAATTACAATGTATTTTCCTGAACATGCATGACATAAATGTAATAATTTTGTTGCCTTTAGTATTCTTTGTAACAAAATCAAATCTTATATTTTAAGTTTATAACCACCATATCAATGCGTTTCTTGCCTTTGCTTCCCAAAGGCCAAAGTTAAAATTTCATGGGAAATTTGGACATCTTTAATTGTAAGCCTGCTACATTGGGGGCTGAAGTTGTCCTTCATATGTGAAAATATCTGCTCACATTGATATGTGGATCTTTGTGTTAACAGCAGTGCAAAAGCTACTTTCTTCTTGCTATTGCATTTATCAGGCAGTGATGGCCGGGACCTTAAAATGGAAGCTGCATGATCATATCTTACTAGTCTCCAGCATTTCTCTAAAATCTTTAAATTTAGCTGACCACAATGATGAGGCCTGAAATTTAATTAACTGCATTTCCAACTATTCAGTTTCCATCCACTCTAAGAAAGTCGCATCCAGGTCACTGAATTTAAAGGTGTCTGGTCAGATTAAAAATGGAATAAAACCTTTGGCCCATGTGTTGGAAATCTTGAAATCTGATTGAGAGATCAGACCCTAATTCTTGTATGTACAACTGAAGATCCATATTGTTGACATGAATTACATGTAAGTCCTTCAAGTTTTTTTTTAAATAACAGAAGGAACCACTTTTCATACCTGTTGCGTAAACTGCAAGCTTTGCCACAATTGCCTTCCAAGTTTTATACAAATCCATTACTTTTTCCTGCACTTTGCAAGAGAGGATTATGTTCATTTAGATGTTTGGGATGTCTGAGAGAAACAGGTTACACAATCCAATCTCTGTCCTCTTAATCATGATAGCCTTGGCCCTTTTTCTAATAAGTAAATTTAGATGTCATCAAAGCATCACACTAATCTCTCCAATACCTTCGCACAGATAAACCACCTAACACTTCAGTGCGATGATATATCTTTGTACACATTGTCTACTTCTTCAAGGAAAGCTCAAAAGTGCCTGTGCGTAAGGGAAGAGTCTGCAACAAGAAAATGTTACTACTTTTGTAACAGTAGTCATTGCCTTGTTGAGGCCAGGGCTCGAGATCTTGGGACATAAATTTCTGGGATGAACTATACATTCCAATTTTGTCCTCGGCCATTTTGTAAAGCCCTTAGTTTTACTACCATAACAGGAGCACCATCTGTTGTAATTGCAAGAATCTTTTCTCTCTTCCTATCTGTTCCCAAAATGTTTGGTAAAAGCCTTCAGTATGTCTTCTCCATTGGTGGTGCCATATATAGGTTTAAGAAAACACAGTTCTTCGTGTACCTCTGTGTCACTATACCTGGCAAAATCAGCCAAGCAGGGAATGCCATTGATATCCACGCTTTCATACAGGGCCACACTGAACGCAGGTGTACTTGTTAAAGTGACCGTTTGCTACTGACTTACATTATCAGCAATTTCAGAGATATGGCTCTCCACTGTTTTAGCTGAGACAGGCATGTCTTTTATCCTTGAAATGATAACTTATTTGTTTGATATGCCATAAAATAGCACAGCTGAGCTCTATAGGAAAGCTGCTTTTATAAAATCTCCATCAGTGAAAGTCTTCCAATGCTTAGCAATACACAGAGCTAATTTGTAACTGGCTTCAGTTCCTTTTTTTGCAAGCATTCGCGTTTTTGAACACACTACGTTGTTTCTCATAGCGGAAAACTTATTGTTGATCGCCTTAGCCTTGTCAGCACTATCCTTGACAGTCTGCTCGTGTTTTCTTTCAAAGTGTGGTTCAACACTCGATGTGAGACAGCAGAGAGCAAAAACAGCACGATCAATCTGCTGAATAAATCCAGTCCTTTCTCCATGATGACTGAAATAATAGGACATGAAAGTTGACTTATTTCATAGTAGTCATGGTGACAATTAATTAGAAATACTATTACGTAAGGCGGCTAAATACTCACTGGAACAACAGGGACCGTGCTCATGTAGCGTAATCAAAATCTCAAGGAATTATAAAAAGAACCATACTCGATTAGTCAATCTGACCTGATCCTGGATTATGGCATGCAAAATCGTATTTGTGCGGACCGGCACATATAGGAAAGGAAACGCAGTGAGATAAATATGTAGATATGAAGATAGATAGATAGATGGGTAGATAGATATATAAATAGATATATGATAATATAAATCATAAAGTAAAAACGACTATGCACAATACACACACACACACACACACACACACACACACACACACACACTCTCTCTCTCTCTCTCTCTCTCTCTCTCTCTCTCTCTCTCTCTCTCTCTCTGTCTCTCTCGGCATTTTTTAGGATCTTTTTCTTTGTTCCTTCGAATCAAATAATGTGCCATAAACAAACACTCCACGTCATGTTGCCTACTCCCGTTGTACAGCATTGCATAGAATATAGAGATCAACTTTTGATGGCATTTGTGGACTATGAAAGAGCTTTTAATAGTGGCACCGGCAAATTTTGTTGAGAGTCATGCGTTATCATTACAAAATTTAATTCCAATAACAAGACTCATGTTCCTCAAACACCAAAATAACCTTTATCGAATGTCAAGATTAAAGTCTCTCTCTCTCTCTCTCTCTCTCTCTCTCTCTCTCTCTCTCTCTCTCTCTCTCTAACAAGCAAACACACACAATAATCATGCAAAAATCATAATGTCAATAAAGACCTCGATATCTTTCTCATTGAAAAAAAAAACCTCAAGTCACGATAATAAGTTCTGAACGGATTCTATCCGATCATATCGAAACGACTTTTTCCTTTGGTGTACAGAGGTCACGTTCTTGAAATAGACCGCTATAACGCAAGCTGCATTGAAAGGCACTAAGCAAGCCCATCAAGGCGTTTCGAAAGAGGAACACAGGAGAATTTATGAAAGGGTGGCTTGGACCACTTACTAATTCGCCATACTTCTACGTCGACTGTAATTTCGCCTAAGATGAATAGCAGTCCGAGGTTAAGTGAGACGTTAATGGCTTATGTAGATCCTCACGGCAAACTGATCATAGTCATTGCCAGTGATAATTTTTTTGAAATATATTTATTTGAGGGACTCATGGCGGCGCCCAATTAGGGTTTTTATCTAATGGCAGACAAACTAGAGCTTACGTCGCTTCTGACAGAAGCATTCGTCAAAAGGTCTTCACCGGAGGAGCAAGGCAGAATATTCGCTTTTGGTAATACAATATTTTACATGCGTCTGCATGCTAATGGTATGCATGTCTCTCTCTCTCTCTCTCTCTCTCTCTCTCTCTCTCTCTCTCTCTCTCTCTCTCTCTCTCTGTTTTCATTTTTAGTTTTCCTTCTTTTCGTTAATCTAAGATTTTAATACACGATCATCGACTAAAAAACTTAATTAACACGCTGGCATACTTTTGCAATAAACATTTAATGCCATCATTCTAAATGAGACTGTGAGGGCAATAAACATTTTAATCTGGACCTCTTTTCAATATTTTCCAGGAAAGATAAGATGCAGCAACGTTTGGTCTATGCCTGTCTATGATTGGTACCAACAATTGATGACAGACCCTCATTTGACGATTCAATTACAACTTCTGATCTATCATATTACTTATCCATTTTCATGACCCATTTATCTATAACAGTCTTTTGTTTTATATGAAGTTTCATATCACACTGTATTACAAGTGTTTCGTTTCTACCGTGACCAAAATATGAAAAGAACTACCTTATCTTTCAGTTACATCGATAGAGTTTCACAAACAAAAAATGGTACAAATGCTTTTTGATGACCAGATTGATGATTTCAATTAAATATATTTTGTTTATTTTACTTAGTTGCTCATGCTATTTTATTTAAATTTACCTTTTAATGTTTATCCTTCACTTTTTTATTTCGTTCCTTGTTTGGGGCCCTTGGGTTCAAAGCATTCTGCTTTTCAGGCTTACCAGTTTGTCTCATATGTGCATATATATATATATATATATGTGGGTGTGTGTGTGCGTGTGTGTGTGTGTGTGTGTTTGTGAGCGTATGCATAAAACTCATAGGGACACATAATGCTCAGATGCAAAATGTTTGTATGGAAATTGAAAATCCCCAGTAAATCCAGACTAGTTTCGCCAATGACTTCTAGAAGAGGACTACTGATATTTTTCGACAAAGCTTTCTATAAAGCTGGGAAATCCTTTTTTTCAATGTCTCTAAAACTAGTTTCAATAGGAAAAACCTTCTCATGTTACGCTTCACAGGCAAATCATCAACTTTCCTAAATTAATGAAAACTTTTAACGACAATGTTGCATTTTATAAAAGTACTTCGATGAATGAATTAATTAGAAATTCACTTCAACAAAACAATGGATGTATTTATGAGATCCGATAACAATGTAATAAAAGATATGTCAGACAAAGTCTTAAACATATCGAAATAAGATTAAAACCACACAGTATATATAGTGTTCGAACAGGAAACAGCGCGATTAGTTTAGTTCAACATATGAATGATTGTTATCACAGTATTAAATACATGCGGAACTGATCAAAAGTAGCACAAGAATGTATAAATTTGATTAACTTCCTTTTTAAAAAAATCTCAAAAAATTGTAATTATTTAAACTAGACGTATAGTCATTTCTATGTTTTCGAATTCCCTGTTTTTCTTAATGTCGCAGAAATAACCCCCCCCCCTTTTTTTTTTTGTAACAATTGACCCAGAAGAATTATGACAATAAAAAAGCGCTACGTCAAAATTACGTTTTTTTTTTATTATCCTTCTCCCACACACCCACACCCACACACACACACACACACACACCACTCGCGCGCACACACACACACACCACTCGCGCGCACACACACACACACACACACACACACACACACACACATATATATATATATATATATATATATATATATATATATATATATATATATATATATATATATATATATATATATATATGTGTGTGTGTGTGTGGGTATATATATATATATATATATATATATATATATATATATATATATATATATATATATATATATATATATACATGTATATATATATATATATATATATATATATATATATATATATATATATATATATATATATATATATATATAAAACATCCATCCTGCAGAATTCTTCACCAATAATGACTTTTCCATTTGCAAGATCAATTGAGTTCTTTTATGCCGAATTATCTATCACATAAATATACTTGCCGAAGTGTAACTTTCTGGTCGCTAAAGGTCAAAATCTATTCACATGTTAATAGAGATTGCAGAATATTCATCACAGAAACTTCAATTATTCGTAACAATACAAATATACGTAATCAAAATTTTGTAAAGAAAGATTTTAGTATCAAAGCACAAAGATCAGCCCATTCTTGAGTTGATATAGATAAAGCGGTTCGTTCTGACATTGAAGACCTTAGCTTTCACAAAAACAATTTTGGGACCATTTTCGGAATTCTTTCCGTTAGTGTAATTCAGCTATTATTATTAATATCACTATTACTAGATAAGCAACAACCCTAGTTCGAAAAGCAGGAAGCTATAAGTCCAAGGGCGCCAACAAGGAAAAATAGCCCAGTGAGGAAAGAAAACAAGAAATAAATAAACTACACAAAAATTAAGCAATAATTGATATACAATATCTTATGAACGGTAGCAACATTAAAATAGATTTTCTATATATAAAATATAACATCTTAAAAAAACAAGAGGAAGAGAAATAATATACAATATTTTGCCCGAGTATACCCTCAAGCAAAAGAACTCTATCCCGAGGCAGTGGAAGATCATGGTACGGAGGTTATGACACTACCTAATACCAAAGAACAATTGTTTGATTTCGGAGTGTCCTTTTCCTAGAAGAGCTTCTTACCATAGCTAAACAGCCTTTTCTACCCTTACTAAGAGGAAAGTAGCCACTGAACAATTACATTACAATAGTTAACCCATTGAACGAAAAAGGATTGCTTGCTAATCTCAGTGTTGTCATATATATATATATATATATATATATATATATATATATATATATATACACTCGTATATCTGCATTCACAAGCACACACACACACACTCACACACACACATACATACATATATATATATATATATATATATATATATATATATATATATATATGTGTGTGTGTGTGTGTGTGTGTGTGTGTGCCTCAGCACAGTGTGTTATAAATACCAAAGCAATTACATAACAATGCATTACTTTCATGACCATCATCTCAAGGAATGCATACTCAAATGAAACGTCCATCCAGTGCGATGAATATAAGACCTCATTTGCTGAAACTTCTTTACCTTGTGCATTTCTCTTCCAGCAAATTATGCACACAATACTTCCATCCCAACATCTCTATTCCCTTTGTACAACAACTCATCAGCAGTCCCACCTGAAAAGCTTGTTCTTTCTTTTTTTCTTTTTTTTCTCTATCTTTCTCCCCATGTATTATATATTACACTCCTCCCAAGACATATCCCGTTGATATGTTATTTATTCTTAATATCAATTACTCGCTCCACTCGCCCCTTCTTACGCAGGTTGCTCTGAAAACATTACACACTCTCATATGATAACCTTTGCAAACTTTTAAATTTCATGCGTTTCATATCCGGGTTTATTCATACCACATTCTCTCTCTCTCTCTCTCTCTCTCTCTCTCTCTCTCTCTCTCTCTCCTCTCTCTCTCTCTCTCTCTCTCTCTCTCTCTCTCTCTCCTGTAACTATTTTCTTTCAAAGTTGTGAATCATTTTCCTTTTTTCCTTCAATACCTTATTTCTTTTCTCCTCCAACAGTCTTTCGTCTTATCTCCCTTCATAAACTTCACATTGGCTTTCGTATTCTTTCATCAGCTTCATCATTATCTCTTTTCCTTTTGTTCCTTGCCCCTCTCTCTCTCTCTCTCCCTCTCTCTCTCTCTCTGCATCATAGTCTTCATCTTTCCGCCGGGTGCTCACAGTTTCATTTGCGTCGGACGCATCCAAAGACCTCCTCTGCCTTTGTTGCTTTTCAGCGTCGTGTCTTCTCATGCAGGGGCTCGAAAAAAGCCAGCCCTCTCTCTCTCTCTCTCTCTCTCTCTCTCTCTCTCTCTCTCTCTCTCTCTCTCTCTCTCTCTCTCTCTCTTTTATGTACTAACATGTAGGGGGAATAACCTTTCTAGTTATTGAGATTCATCTGGATGTTCTCAATACAGACATGTATTTCCATGTGTGGAAGTTCTTCTTTCATTTTATATCAATTAAAACTTACATCATATATCAATCAATCAGATGATTGTTGTAGTATTATCTACGAGAAATTTTGAAAGACGGATCCATATGAATAATAAGAGAAGGATATATTCCTATGTCATTAATAGTCAATTTCAAATCAGTTTTAAATGGTTAAATTTGTTTCGTGATATTTGGCAAGTAAGACCTCCCTAAATTTCTTTTAAATAACCACCTCGTTCAATTATCATCGTTAAATTTCTTAAAGAGAGGAAAAGATGCTGAAGTCAATAGTGTTTTCAGGCACAAGGAGCCTCACGCAGGAATATAATCTCAAAGAAACACAACGTAAACCAATCTTCAGCATACATGTAATTCAGGCAGTTAATAGTAGGAGAACTGTTTATACACGAAAGAGGATGACTAGAATGAGATGAAATGATACAGGGTAGATAAAAAAAAATACATATGGCTGTACAATTTAAACAGAAGTTCAGATAACTTCAATTTGAACTGTTATATATAAGGAAGTTAACGGTTCACCAACGAAAGTAATGAGAGCTTGAAAGAACTGATTTTTACAATAATGGGAAAACAATGAGAGTAAATGACAAAGGTTGCAAGATTTTATTGAATATTCCTTTAATTAAAAACAACATATATCCACTACGAATGTTATGTTCTCTATGTTTAAGTTCTTAATGTTACATTATACTTACAATCAAATCATGTGACCTTTGTCATTTACTCATTGGTTTCTCATTACTGTGAATATCAGGTTCTTTCACGCACACATTACCAAATACCTTCAACGCAAACAGTGACATTAATACTTACATATAACCCCCTCCACAAACACACACACATACACGCGCGCGTACACACACACACACACACACACACACACACACACACATATATATATATATATATATATATATATATATATATATATATATATATATATATATATAATATATATATATATATATATATATATATATATATATATATATATATATATATATCATCAGCCATGTCTATTCCACTGCATGACAAAGCCTCAGACATGTCCTTCCACTCACGGCTGTTTATGGTCTTTCTATGCGTCTATGATTGCAAATTTACTTAGTTCGTCAATCTATCGTCCTTTCTTCCTCCCTTTTGCCTGCAATGTCTAGAGAGCCATTCTTTTATTCCTAATGTCCATCTCTTATCTGTCATTCTCATTATATGTGATGCCTACGTCCAATTCTTTTTCTTACATGTTAGAATATCCTCTAATTTAGTTTGCTCTCATATCCACGCTGCTCTTTTTCTGTCTGTTAGTGTTATTTACAGCGTTATTCTTTCCATAGCTCTTTGAGTTTTAACTAGCTTATGTTCTAAGGCTTTAGTAAGACTCCAAGTTTCTGATGCATAAGTTGATACTGATAATACCTGAGTATTGAATACTTATAATTCTAGAGGAAGTGACATTATACTTTTCATAATCTCATTTTGATTACCAAAAGCTTTCCATCCAATACTTAACTTCCTTTAAGAAATATGTTTAAATATATCAACAAATTCTTGTAACTCCTAAACTAGATGTGCTAAAAAGGCATTACTAAGAAAGAAGATGAAGAAAGCAAGCAATGGCGGCCAGGGGTGTCTCAAGTCCGCCAGAGCATCCACTCCATAATGATATAAGATCTTAAAAGGCGTTGGACAGCTCTGTAATTAACATGAAAGGCAAGAATTTACGATGTACTCCTAAGACAATGAGCACTCATTTGGATGGGTCATTTGTCATGAGACCATTCCAGGAGGACAAAGAGAATTTCTTACAGAAATCCGTCTCTCAAAGGCCGGGGTATATAGATATTGGGCAATTACAAGTGGCCGTGAACACGCGTGCACAAATTCTATCGCTATCTGATAATCGTAAATTCATGAAATGAGTTTAAAGATTTATTCATACATACAGTACATGCACACACACACACACACACACACACACACACACACACACATATATATATATATATATATATATATATATATATATATATATATATATATATATGTATATATATATATATATATATACATATATATATATATATATATATATAATTACTGTAATGTACATACTTATGTATAAAATTATATATTTGTATATATATATATATATATATATATATATATATATATATATGTATGTATATATATACACACAAGCACACATATATAATCTATATATATATATATATATATATACAAACACACATATATAATCTATATATATATATATATATATATATATATGTATATATATATATATATATATATATATATATATACAGTATATAAATCATATATATATATATATATATATATATATATATATATATATATGTACAACTGTATAGCCTATATATATATATATATATATATATATATATATATATATATATATGTATATATATATATATATATATACCTATATGCATTTTGCGTGAAGAACCTTTGGATTTTATTTCATGTTCCTTTCATTCCCAGAATACTATTAGATAAGAGCATAACTTTATACATACATACATATATATATATATATATATATATATATATATATATATATATATATATATATATATATGTATATATATATATATATATATATATATATATATATATATATATATGTGTGTGTGTGCGTATATATGCATATATGCATATATATACTTGTATATATATATATATATATATATATATATATATATATATATATATATATATATATATATATATATATATATTATATATATATATATATATATATATATATATATATATATTTATATATATATGCACTAAACCATACATACAAAGCTTACACACACATCCCCTAAAAAAAAAACCATAGCCAGGTCTGCGTACATGCACGTTCCTATAAATACACTTGTAAAATCGTTCACCCAGTGATAAACGGCCCAGACAGTGATAATGAGTTCAGTCAAGCGCTATCCTCTGCCGTTTACTCTGATTGGAGTTCCTTGGAGTGATATTTACGCATAATGTAAGTACGTAGGCTAATTGCCCAAACTGAGAGACATTTCAATTTGAAGGTGTAATTGAAACGCCACAGACGACTCGTTAATTTTCGAGTGTGTCAGGAAGCAAAGAGAGGACCCGGTGGAAGGGGGTTGATGGGAGGGGGCTTGAGGAAGGGGGTAGGAGAACGTGCGTACTTTATGCAATTGCAGGGTGGATAGGATGGGTGCAAGGGGAGAGATGATTGATGGGGTAAGGAAAGCAAAGGGGGAAAAGATGTTAGTGTAGATGAAAGAAAAGGAAAACAAATGGTATAGTGTAGTGATAATTGGGTATTGTAAAGAAAAAGCAAAAATAGAGAAATATAAAGTGTAGACGTAAGGATAAGCTACGATGGAAAATATATGGAAAGAAGCAAATTAGTAGACAAAAGTAATTGAAGACAACAACAAGAAAGAAACCACGATTTAAAACTTGAAGAAGGCAGAATTAGGAAGCATTGTCTTTCGTTACTAATAATGAATTACTTGAATAAAGATCTGGAATCTTTAGTTAGTTCATAGCACATGAAATTATAGCGTTCACACTTCTTTCAATAAATAAGCCATTTCATAAAACCATAATACGTATTGATAATAAAATTTGAAAAATTGATATATTTTATGTAAGGTCAAGTGGGTATTATATAAAGAAACTGCATAAAGATTCAATTGAAGATCTCTATTCAATAAAATGAATTTATTCATGCACTTGACACAACACTTTATTGAAGCCTTTTAAGCAACCATAAGTTCAACAGGAAAGAACAACCGTTTGTGGCAATACCTTTATTGACTGAAAGAACAATTGCTACCCTGAGGTCACAGTGGGAACACGTGTTGGATATTGCATTGTTAAAAAGGTTTAGAATATGAGGATGTGGGAAGCTGTGGAAAGGTCATATATTCCTGAACGATGTGTTCGTGTGTGTGTGTGTGTGTGTGTGTGTGGGAAGGGTAAAGCAAAACGCATGTCAAAGGGAGACAGAAAAAGTCCCTATTACTTTTGTATATAACCAGTAAACAATCATCAATGGAAGGTGTATTTGGGGCATAAAGGTATTTGTTGTCTCTGAGTGTAGAAAGAGCAGTAAGAAGGGCAGCCTTATGTCCTTTTATACGCCAGAAACACAATGAAAATAATAAAAATCACGAAAACATTAGAATAAAATGAGAAATTAAAAGATAGAAGGGTCAGGTTCAATTCCGAAGAAGGTTATAAATGTTTTTAGTAGAGAAAATTGTTATAAGAATCAAAGAAAACAGAGAAACATA
Organism: Palaemon carinicauda; assembly: GCF_036898095.1. NCBI lineage: Eukaryota > Metazoa > Arthropoda > Malacostraca > Decapoda > Palaemonidae > Palaemon > Palaemon carinicauda. The sequence continues at coordinate 166,243,590 of NC_090733.1, read as the reverse complement.
AAATTTCCAAAGCTTGGCAGAAGGATAAAACAGATTAAAATGCTGTGAGCTGCTGTATTCGAGCATTATCGATTTTTACAGAGGAGTGTGGGGGTTATTCAGAAGAGATATGTGTGTGCGTGTTTGAGAGAGAGAGAGAGAGAGAGAGAGAGAGAGAGAGAGAGAGAGAGAGAGAGAGAGATTGTTATGATCTTTTCAGCAACTTTTGCAAATATTTCTTCATTGAAGAATGTTTTACATAGTTTGATTTGAGAAAAAAATATCACTAGCACCGCGACCATCTTCATTTAGTTACGATCCATCATATAATAGTCTTAACAAAATGCATTTAAATCTAGATCACCTGGGAGGGGGGTGAGTCGGTATAATGATGTTATGAGTACCCAATGACCACCCTTCCCCGCCTATCTTAAACGATAATTACGGCTATCTTAGATTAACTTCAGTATGTTAGCAGGATTTTAGCTTCTGTTTCTGACAGTGAAATTAATATACAGCTATTGCATTATACAGAATATACTACACAAGCTATCGAGGCTAATATAAACACAGGTTAACATAGCTATATTTGTTATAAATACAGTAGGTTACAATCAATTTATCATTTTCTTAAATTTTCTTTTTTCACTTATACAAGTTTAGTCTTTTTCCTCCAGAGTCACTTTATTCTCAGCTAAATACGATGAGGAAAACATTTGAAACTGTATGTGGATAAGACGTAAAGGAGGGAAATCTCTGCTTTAAGTGAACTGTGACGGATACAGGAAGCGTGTGAGTTGCTTTATTAATTGATATCATGACCCTTTTTTGTGAAAGAAATATAGCTATGCTAACCTGTGTTTGAACCTGGATAGTTTGTGTAATATATTTCCAATAATGTAATAGTCGTTTATTTATTTCCCTGTCAGAAACAGACACTAAATCATGCTAACATATATCTATCTACCAAAGCACTTTCCCCAATTTGGGAAGTAGCCAACATAAAAAAAAGAACCAAAGGGGACTTTTCTACTTTTCACTCCTCCTAGCCTGACAAGGGATTCTGCCGAGTTTAGTTGGTACGGCTAGGGTGCCGCAGCCCACCCTCGACCGTGATCCACTACAAATGAAGCTTAAATCTGAACCCCCTGCTGCTACTACACCAACAATCACCAAGAAGACTGGAGGAAGAAGCAGGGCCTATCGGAATTGCATCAGAATCACTCACCATTCATTCCTATCCACACAAGCTCTTGTGACTCTCTCATACCTATCCTCCTATCACCTACAGCTTTCTTCACTCCAGCTTTCCACCAAACCTTGGCCTTCCTCTTGTAATTTTCCCTTCGACTCTTGAATTCATCACCTTCTTCAGCAGAAAACCATTTTCCCTTCTCTCTATATGGCCAAACCACCTCGAGACATGTATCCATTCGAACTGCTAAATAATTTCTTATACCAGTTCCCCCCCCCCCCCACTACTTCGTTCCTAACCCTATCTAATGTAAGGTATCAGACAAAAAATCTCTCTCTCTCTCTCTCTCTCTCTCTCTCTCTCTCTCTCTCTCGCTGTTACGCACTAACAAAAGCCCAATATTCCCTACCAAACCCAATCCATACCCTTATCAACTTAGAGGATGCCTCATTCCCATTCCACTACTTTATCTGCCATCCATTCATTCAGCAATAAAACGTGTCACACCCTCTCTTGCTCTTCCCCTTTCAGTCCTAGACACTCTGTCACTTCACCAAGCATCACTTCATCCTTCACATACTGAAGTTAGTCTAAGATAGACATAATTATCCGTCAATAAAGGTAGGGAAGGAAAGGTCGTGCGGTTCTGACGACGCACTATACCGAGGGAGTGTGCTACAATGCTAGTCGTTCTACCTCATCCCTGGTTGATCCCAGGTCCTTGAGCGTTCTAACATAAGGTAAAAATACCAAATAATAATAATAATAATAATAATAATAATAATAATAATAATAATAATAATAATAATAATAATAATAATAATAACAAGAAGAAGAAGAAGAAGAAGAACAATAATAATGTCAAAATAGATAAAAATAGAATGTTTTTTAAAGACTAATCAACAACAGCTCTTTTGATAATACTCACAATACCCGTGACAGTCCAAGTAATAACTCCGCAAACCCGAAGCAGGTAAACATGCACCGATGCACCTGGAAACCAAACAGTACTCGCTCTGTTTGCCATAATAAACGAGTGCTTGTCGGAAAGCGCATCTGATAATACAACGTTTAAGAGTCGGCGATGAATGTTTGCTTTCAACTTTATTGAAAGAACTTTCCTATATCAAATAAAACAGACTCGTTCATTTTTATTACTTCCTGAATTACTTGCTCTTCACCCTTTTCCTCCATTTAAAAAAAAAACAAAAAAACTTTTTTTTATAGTATCTCATAATAAAATACCTTTATCGCTTATGTAAATCAACCTCTTATCGATAAAAACTTGACTTTACAAGAGTCATACCTAGTATTAATGATATCAAGAGGGTTAATTTTTAGGACGATAATTGATTTACAATTGACAACGCTGATAACCGTTGTATGTATGTATGAGAGAGAGAGAGAGAGAGAGAGAGAGAGAGAGAGAGAGAGAGAGAGAGAGAGTGTACGGGAACTATATATCAATTGATGCAATTTATGCATTGTTAATAGACCTTGTAAAATTAACTATACCGACTACTACTAAGAAAATATGCAAGTACACAAATTCTAAAACTTGCCCTTTTAATATTGAATATTAACACTTTTGCACATAAAAGTATATAGGCACCTCTCTCTCTCTCTCTCTCTCTCTCTCTCTCTCTCTCTCTCTCTCTCTCTCTCTCTCTCTCTCTCTCTCTCTCTTTGAAATACGGAAATATTCCTTAGGTTACACGTATTCTGCATAATAATACATTACAATGGTGTATATATATTTATTTATATTATATATATACATATATATATATATATATATATATATATATATATATATATATATATATAATATATATATATATATATATATATATATATATATTATATATATATATATATATATATATATATATATATATATATATATATACATATATATATATATTATATATATATATATATATAAATTATATATATATATTATATATATGCATATATATACATATATATAGATACATACATTATATATATATATATATATATATATATATATCAATATATTAATTTGAATCCCAATTACTTGCATGGCAAGTACCACTTCTTTTCCACGTTGACATGCTCTCATTACGGAATTTAATTCATAATATGAAGAATAGGTGAATCTATAACTGGAATAACTGGAATCTATAAATGGAATAAAAAGAAATAACGCAATAATACTAAGATGTTGATGAATGGTCGAACAGAAAGATGGAAATAATACTGAGGGGTGAGAGTATCTTCAATGAACAGGTAAATGATGCAACAAAACGTAAGAGAAAAGCAAAGAAAAGTGGACAGAAACCCAAATGGAACAGACCAGATAGCTCGCTAGGAAGCAAATAAATCAGCAAAAGAAAACTGTAGCAAATACTATGGATAGAAACATATATTCAGAAGAGCTAGATACAAAGGAAGGACTATGGATCTTTAAACTAGCCTAAATAAGAAATAATCCACATAACACAGATAAAGGATAATGGTGAAAATGTGCTTAAATGAAGAGAATGGAAAATTCCAAGATAAGATGGACACCCAATTTCTGGACTATTCACAGAAATAACAGAGGCTAAGGTTAGAGTGGCATTCAGATAGATGAAAAATAGTAAAGCGATGGAATCGGAGGCCATGCAGGTAGATTATAGAAGATTGCAAGGTTCTTGATGAGGAAGGAATTGACATGCTACGATTGTTAACTTACCCCCAAGGTATGTTGAATTTTCAAGCACATTTTGCTATATCTTTTTTTTAAATTGATTTAACAGCCTTAATTTTTGTCATAGAGAGGTCAGGTTGGTCTCATTCTTTTGGAAAATGCCTGAAGTTTCTCATAAAGTTTTCAAAAATATGCAAAAACGTGTAAACAAAAGTGTTTTGCAAGAACGTACGGGTACGTCCATTGGGGTTGAAGGGTTAATGAAAAAAATATTGTGGAAAGCGAGACTATGCCCGAAAGCTGGAGATATAGTATATTTATTACGGTATCCAAAAAGAAAGGAGACAGTTAGTGTTGTGAAAATTACCGAGGAATCAAGCTTATATCAATACACTAAAGGTAGTTCAGGTAATTGAAAGAATTATGATTGAAAGATTACGTAATTTTCATCGGTAGACACCAAGCCGGACTCAAAAAGGATCTCGGTATTGTGAATTTTTTTTTTTTTTTTTTTTCTTTGAAAATAATTATAGAAAGTATAGAGAAAAGCAAAAGACCTAGCCTATGGCATATATAGACCTTGAGAAGGCATACGGCAGAGTACCACGCAGGAAATATGGAGATATTTAAGAAAGAAATGGGTGACAGATATGTATGTTACAATGATCAGGGAGTTGTACAGATATGTAAAGACCGATGTCAGACCTACAGTTGGAAGAACTGTACATTTTCATGTTGGGGTCAGACTACTGTACATCAGGGATCCACTTTGAGCCCACTTCTGTCTTAGACAATGTTTATAGTATACAAGGTTTACCCTAGGGCAGATTAAGACGTATTAAAACCTGAGCTCCATACGCTGCTAGAAATTCGTGGGGTCACCAGAAAGGCCATTTTGTGTGTATTCTATAGACCTTGGTATTAGATAAGGGCCACAGACTATTTTATAGACCTTGGTCTTAGATGTATTGACGAAGATGTCATGGAGGAACCATCATGATACCTGGTCTATGCTGATGAGATGACCATAGTCTCCTTATCCAAGGGTAGGGAGTTACAGGAAATGAAAATTGAAAGATCGAGATTTACCTGCTTCGAAAGTAGAGGGTTAAGGATAGGCAGGAAAAGACATAATATATGAAAACTGCATTGGATGGTGATCAGCAACCAACAATCAAAATAGACGGGAAAAAAAAAAACACCAAAAGAATTCATGAATTCAAGTACGTTCACAGAGTGATGGACAATTCGGATACAGGGGGAAAAGAATTATATAACACTTAATTTTTCATCGCTTAGATTTAGATGAGAATATATATTTTCCTGAAAATATTTTAGAAATCATCTCTCTCTCTCTCTCTCTCTCTCTCTCTCTCTCTCATCTCTCTCTCTCTCTCTCTCTCTCTCTCTCTCTCTCTCTCTCTCTCCTAATTATAATTAAAAAAAGACATCACATCCACATCTTGGGAATAACGTTAATTATTTCATCGTTGCTGTCAGCAGAAGCGGGTACAGTACACCCACACATGCACCCCACTTTGCACCAGAGGTTGCACACCACCACCACCGCCGCCGCCGCCGCTACTACTACCGTTCTGTTTTCTTGTTTACACACCGGATGATAAAGCGAGCGTCCGAGGCCCGTTTTAAAACGAGCATGTTAAACCCTGACGCCCTCCCCATTACTTTGCAACTCTCCGTGCAATAAATCATTACCAGATATGTATCGCTCGTTCGCAAACAACATTGTTCATGTTAGACAAAGCTGAATATATTTTCGTAAGGCATTTTTCATCCAAAACACTATTTTCTCATCCTATTCTCCCTTCCTTTTTAAGGCGGAAACAAATGACAGGGACGCTGATTTTGAAAGCTGGTGAGTTACGGCGAAGTTTCTTTATAATCAGCACATTAGGACGAGGCAATTTTTATGCAGTGTTGCGCTCTCTACGTGACGCTGGTTTAAAATCATAACGAACAGGCCATGGCATCTTAATTCGGACTTCTTTTTTTTTCGTACACATGTTCTTTATATCTTTTTCCCCCGAGAATCAATTATTAACAAAATTGCATCAAGAAATTGTAGCGAAGAAGTCATTAGAAATATCTTATCAAATTATTACAGTGAGCAGAATTCATTGAAAAGAAAAAATAATCAAATTAGCAATGTTTAATCCAGTCATTAAAGTGAATAAAAAGCTATCAAGAAGGATCAATCAAATTACTGAAGAGAAAGTGTTATTAGATAAGCTTTACCCTATTACTCAAGCGAGGAAAATTTATTATAAGGGTTTAACCAAATTCTTGAAGAGAAAAAGTTATCAATAGAAATATAATCAAATTATTAACGTGAAGACTCTATTACAGTGAGATATTAAGGATTGGAATGGAAAAGCTAAATTATAATAGAGCCAAACCGAATATTTCGAACTGAAAACTGCGTGAAAGATTTTAATCAAATTATTGGAATTGCGAAGAGATCAGTAAAGTTTGATGAAAGTATTTAAGTTCTGAGTTATTTAAGGAGTTTAAACGATTTTCTTAAGTAAGAATAGTTATTAAAATAGATTAATCATATTATTGTAGATATCGAATGAGT
>NC_090733.1:166227143-166229643 GCF_036898095.1 Palaemon carinicauda | reverse complement strand
AATTGCAAGATATTACTTTGGATTTATTAAACGTAATTAGCTCTTACTTTCTAAATTCCTGGAATTTAACCATTTATCCAAACATACCAAAATCTTGTATCCCTTCCAGGAACCACAATATCAATTCCATTCTCAACTCGGGGCTGTTCTCACATAAGGGACCAAAACCCCCTGTTTCACGCTACGCTCAACTCTGCCTCACATAATCTACATTAAGCCTTTATATGGGCGGTCATTCATATTCAGACTATCAAAAAAAAAAAAAAATGCAGGGACTATTGCAATATATCAAAAACATATGTAAAAAAAAAAAACGTTTCTATAGTATAATATGTATTTGTAAAGGAATATAAAATATACACAAAGTGAAAAAAAAATCTTGATTTTAACATATTTCTCTTTGCAAACGAAGTCCTCTCAGGAAAAAATAACTAATCTTTAATTACATATTGTATTATAAATACGTCCTTGTTACATACGCTTTCTTTAGCCAAAGTTTACGTTATATCCAAATAGATACCAAAACTTCTTCTCTATCCGTTTCAAACCGATAAATCCAAATAAGCAAGTGATGATTTTTTCTCCTGACAAATTCCAAACTCATTTTAAAAGATGAAGTGCCTTTAAATTTTTATAGAAAATTTAAAGGTATTTGTTCAGATGTAGTTCGAAGTTAAAAATTAATTATTTTTCTTACTTATTTGTTCATTTGTTTATTTACTAGTTTATATATAAATGTAAGTGAATAAGCGTCCAAAAAAAAAAAGATGTTAAATAGTGATATTTGGTAAATACTGTATATTTTGTAAAGATGACAAGGTAAAGGACTCTGGTAATATACATAGCTTGCCGAAGTTCCACTCAGATACGTATAAAAACATTGAAGAAAAGAAAATTTAAGTAAATGATGAAGATTTACTATGTAAAATAAGAGGACTAGATCTTTTCGCAAGGGAGACCTAATTCCATGAGTGCCGACCCAAGTAGTTTTTAGTGAGACGAATACTTCAGCAGTGTTACACCATCACGGGAAACTAGGGAAACATCAGACAAGAAAAGATGCATAGAGAAAGCATTTTCGCATTTACGATTTTATAAAAAAAAAAAAAAAAAAAAAAAAAAAGTTATTCACAAAGTTCAGGTTCTAAAACTTTGTCATTCAGAAATGTGTATAATGAGAATCTATGCAACAATAGAAATAAAGAACATGCTTTTGAAATAACTAGTCAATCTCAGGTTGAAGATTGAACACTGTTCTGACCTGAAAGACAGCATCGACTTCTGATCATCCCCATACAAAGAAACAATGATATTTTGTAAATCTTTGGAATCACTGAAAACAATTGTTCTTTCTGCTTGTAATTTGTGAGATGAGGACTAGATCAAAGAAGTTAGTCTTGAGCTTTACACTAAATTACTCAATGCCTTCAAGGAAACCAAGACACTTCTATGGTCTACCAAATCTAGTGACGTTCATTTTATTATTATTATTATTATTATTATTATTATTATTATTATTATTATTATTATTATTATTATTATTATTATTATTAGCTAAGCTACACCCCTAGCTGTAAAACCAGGATGCTATAATTCCAGAGGCTCCAACAGGGAAAATAGCCCAGTGAGGAAAAGAAAAAAGGAAAATAGAATATTTTAAGAAGAGTAATAAGAGTAAAATAAATATCCCCTATATAAACTATAAAAACTTTAACAAAACCAGAGGAAGAGAAATAAGATAGAATAGTGTTCTCCAGTGTACCCTCAACCAAGAAATTCTTCTTATGTTCTACAATCTGTATTTACACTAATGTGTGGTAAGAATGACCCATCAGATCGAGAATGAATATTAGCACTAACAGTTAGTCAAGATATGTATAAAGCAGCAACAGGTGGACAGTGGAAGATGAAAACGCATATCCTACTATGTATGGCACTCCACCATCTCTTTAAATCTAAACAATCAACTACTTTCCTAAACAAACTAGGTAATTATGAGTCCTATGCTTTTTCTTTTGAATTGGAAACAGTCCTATCATATACATGGTTGAAAGTGTTTCAGTAATCAAAAATAGTGATGTGGTTAAGGATCAACCTGAATGAACAGTGTTTCATGGCGACAGGGACAATTTTGATCAGCTAGTGTCTGATGTTTATGGAACTGGACCAGTTAAAAGCACAGTTGGAATCTACATGGAAGAATCTTGATTCTGTAAAGATGATGGCCTGAAATTAGTCCGTCGTATGACTAAACAAATTCCAGAGAAGATTCAAAAGTCCAGTTTAAGAGTTTCCTCCATACTATCGGAGAAAACGACTTGAAGAACCAACTCTCATAAAGCCCTCAAACTGTGCAGAAAACTCCAGCATCTAGATTTTGATTTTTTTTTAGATTATTACTTGTCATATGCCCTTTGATAGTCAATTTATCCCTGCTATATGAGGAACTGTGTCCAGTAAGCTACTGCCAATAATCCAAACCTTACGACAACTATGTGTG
>NC_090733.1:166217143-166222143 GCF_036898095.1 Palaemon carinicauda | reverse complement strand
TATCTATTATGCAATGATGATACTTAAATTTCGTTACTTATCAAACTTCCAACAATAACAACTACTTTATTCTACTGCTGCTTTCTTTCACAAATCAACCAATAATGAATAAGGTTAGAAATATTTGCTAGCTCACTAACAGTTATCAAATAATATTTAGGCAATAATACACTATCTTACAGGCTGTATAAAGAATACCATACTCATTTAACTTCTCTCCACACCCCCTAAATCAGAATCTATTTCCTTATTTCCTCAGTGACTGGCTGGGGCAAGGGGTTGTAGAGAGGAGACTCCCCCCACCCACCCTTCCCTGCAGAGTGTCCACTTGGCCCTTCCCACGAAAAAATAGTAATTGTATATATATATATATATATATATATATATATATATATATATATGTGTGTGTGTGTGTGTGTGTGTGTGTGTGTGTGTGTGTGTGTGTGTGTGTGTGTAAGGTGTGGGTGTGTTTTGTATTTGCAATGGATAGTTGAGACGTCAAATTGAAATATGGCAACTCGATGTGTAACTTTTGTATGCTTTTGCTAACAAAGACAGCCCTTTATTTTACTCTCTTTGGTTCGCTAAGGTTGGAGAAGGCTCCGCCCATTTCATAGCATTAGTAAGAAGTGCAACACCATGTCTGTTTTGTCATGGGAACACTAGAGACATCTGACGAAAAATTTCCCCCGAGTGTTGGCGTTCTTTTGATTCTAACTGTACATAAGATCGTAAATGATTAAAATCCACAAATTCTTTCCTTTTCGTTCGAAGTTTGTTGAGGAGTAACGTTGTTTGTCAGTCTTTGTAGAACGGTTTCCGATACAGCGCTTTCTTATAGAATTAAAAATGCTAAAATTTAACTGTTATACCATATAATAGTCATTTTCCTAAAAATACTACATTTAATTTTGATTTTTCGTATTTTCTCAGAGTCGTCTCCCACTACCTTATAGTAATCCCGACTTCTCTGTCACATCTGTCTGTTATTACGTCTACAAGTGAGGTCCAATTTGGAAATCCTACATAAATACAAAATAAATGGACGTTCAGCAATACAATCCACGACATTTTATTTTTCCTTTTTATTTTCTTGAAGCTTCCGGGTTTCAATCCTTAACCCATCATCAGCTGCAAAAATTAATTTCTTTATGTTAACAAATAATACTAATAAATATATACAATGCAAGAAGAAAAAACCTGAATTTTTAAAACAATGTATGTGTAAATAAAAAGTACGTGAAAAAAATAGACATCAAGAGCTAGTTACAGTATTTACATTTTCCTAATAACTGAAATATACAAAAATATTTCATTGCCTATGACACAACATACGATGAATTCCATATATAAACTAAACTAAAACAAACAATATCACAAACACTTAAAACAATTTCAATGTAAAGCTTAAAGTTTCTTTATTCAAAGTTGCCTTTAATTCCTTAGTCAGTAGGCTGTCTGCCATTCTAATTTCTGATTGATAGTTTCCTCTAAGTATAATGGAAAATTTTTCTAGATTTACCTTTTTATTACACATATTTTAGTTTATTCCATATACGGAATATATTCTATGTTGTGCAATTGGTATTGCAATATCTTTTGTATATTTTAGTTATTAGGACAATGTAAATAAAGCAGTGCAAAACTTGTCATATGGGCTCTTGTGAGAGAAAGATTTATCATGATTAGGGATAGAATATAATCTTAAACCTCATGTTGAAGATTTTCATTGGTAACTGTCTTTTGAATTGTTTGTAGACATTTTGCTTATAATAGATTTTTTTTTTTTTTTGGGCGAAGATCTTTTTTCATAGCATATTTCATCTCATCTTTATTCTGGGTTTATTTCGATTATCATAACTAATTCCCTATTCATTCAAGATAATCTATTGAGTTATTTAAACCAATTTTATTTATATGTACCTTCACTCTACTCGAATCTTAAAGTTAAAAAAGCATGAAAAACAAGCTAAAGACAAACATAACAAAAGATAAGTACCAAAATTAAAGATAAAATAAAATAAAATCTTACTAAAAATAAACAAGGCACAAAAAAAAGAAAGAAAAAAAAAGCTCTAACGATGAAGCTTTCCTACCCACCCCCATCACTCCAATCCCTCTTTGCAAAAGGAAAAAAAAAAAAAAAACCGCAACTTGATAACGACATCACGTCCACGAGAATTTTTCAACAATATTTCAGGTTCTCAGAGCGTGATGTCTACATTTGTTGCTCTGCATTTTAAAGTCGTTTCCCCAAAATGGCAGACGGCGAGATTGCTCGGTGGTATTTACATAGGCGGTGGACCCATCAAATGTGTGTATATCTCTATCAGTTTTACATTAAAATGAAGCAGGATTTGCGGTTCGTAAGCCTCACTTGAGACTTATTTCCATTAGTTGTACCCCAGAGAGAGAGAGAGAGAGAGAGAGAGAGAGAGAGAGAGAGAGAGAGAGAGAGAGAATGTTTAAAGTGTTATTGAAGATACCGATCCTTGCCTTTTGCTAGTAACTTTTGATACATTTTGACATGAGAAACAAAAACCGATACTATAGGTAAAAACATTACAATCAACAATATGAAAATTATATCTCGAGATTCTTTTGCTTGATTTTAAGGGTACTAAAAAGTATTTTGTTTTAATCGTAAATAAAGAATATCGTAATCAAAATCAATTGCTAGAATGAATAAAATATATTCCTGAAATCACCGTGTAATTAGTTATATATAAACATTTTTGGGGGAAGATTTTCAACCTCAGAGATTTAAACGCTACTTTTAGTTGAATTAAAATACCGTCCATTGTTCAAATTAGGCAGACTAGAATGACCGAATTTGGTTACCCGTGAGACTCTCAGAACTCGGCCTGATCTTATATACTTTTCAGTTAAATAAACTTTAAAATAATAAAATGAAAGGGTTAAAATTTTAGAACTATATCTTGTCGTATTTCCGTAAATTTTGGTAGGTAAAGTTCCAAATAATAATGAAGAATAGAAAAAGATAAGAAAAAAGTGAATTTGGTTATATTTTGCACCTCCGCTTTTAAAATTTAAAGTCATAATAATAATAGTACATGAATATCTAATGCATTATTTGTAGACAATATTTTGAATTCCCAAATAATCGACACTGATTTATATGGAATATATGTAATTTTAAAAAAAATTTTCAGTCTTCAAATAGATATGTTTAACAAATAATTCAAGGAAAAAGATATGATCAAATAATTCTTATTCAATCAACGAAATATAAACGCTATGTCTCTAGTCATATAAGTATTCTAACTGGAAACTTTTTCAGATTATCCATTGCAGTTAATTCTAAGAGTCATGCCTTCTCCATCATAAGGCACAATGCTTCACAGTATTCTAGAAGTTTCATTCCCGCTGTGACTAGATTGTGGAATTTGGCTGTTGAATCGGTGGAATTTTAGAAGCTCAACCCTTTTGCAAATTCTTTTCTGTTGAACAGATTTTTACTAACCTCGTTTTATAGTTTATATATGACTGATATATTTTAACGTTGTTATTGATCTTGGAATATTTCATATTTCTTATGAGTTCCTTATATTTGAAGATAACTTTTTTACTTTCTTCACTAGACTATTTTTCCTATTGGATCCCTTGTTGTTTGAGCATTTTGATTGCCTATGTAGGGTTTTTGCCTGGATAACAATAATAATAATAATAATAATAATAATAATAATAATAATAATAATAATAATAATAATAATAATAATAATAATGATAATAAAAATAATAATAATAATAATAATAATAATAATAATAATAATCTTATTCTTTCATTGAAATTTGTCGATCCTTTAAAGATGCTATTGAATCAGATGAAATATTTACAAGCATCCTTTTACCTAACTTTATTGATATTCCAAGATTTTTTCTAAATTACTAAACGTCTATATTCTTACATTAATTCAAGCTGTTTGGTCTCGTTTACAATAAAAAATGACGAAGTTCACATATAAAGTTATATTGAGAAGTCGAGAAGTTTAAAAATAGAATTAAATAAAAGCTATTATTTCTTTAGTCCCAGAATTCTACTCAAAGAAAGAGCCTCTACTAAATAAGGCTATTTATATATTTAAATTTATATCTATATTTAGAAGCAACTATAAATAGATAATGAATGAAATCGTCCCTCGCTTTACCGAGGTTCGAGACCTGCTCAAGCTCGATAGTTTCTTGTAATGTCTGCAACCTCACCATCCATGTTTGCTAAAGACTTGGGGTTTGGGGGAACCTATAAGTTTTCCTGCTGAGTCATTAGCAGTCATTGCCTGCCCCTCCCTAGTCCTGGCTTTGGTGAAAAGGGGCTTGGGTGCTGATCATATGTATATATGGTCAGTCTCTAGAGTAATTGTGTAACTGTCCCTTGCATTTGTCACTCATGGGTAACATATAAGACCTATAAAATACTCTCCTGCAAGATCTGCCGAAACATCGTGACAAACTGTTGACATTCATTCAAACGATAATATAGAGACTCATGTTTCTTAGACAACAATAATGCCCACAGTACATGAAAGGAGTAATTGAGAATCAAATCGCTACTAAGTCGATTGAATGCAATAGCATTATACGAAAAAAGTATTCCTTTTCTGTTCTTGATAACCCTCCAAATGGGAAAATATTGTCACCAAACTGGGATGAAATGCCAAATAACTGTTAGATATTGTCGCCAAATTGAATATTTATATGAAAAAAAGGATAAGAAGGATAGAAAAATTATAAATTGAGATAAATTACAGAAATAATATCGTAAATGCTCAAAAAATTTAAATGTCAGGAAAATCGGATAATGACCACTAGGCCCTCAAATAAGTAACGCTATACATTTCCTTTCACACTCCAAAGCCTTGGTGTCATGCACACAATGAAGAAAATAATGAGATTCATTTTCTAAATAATGTACCGATATATCAACATCAACTTACATACAAGCAAGTGTAAAAAAATATGAAAGAAAGTTACTCGAAAAA
>NC_090733.1:166194643-166209643 GCF_036898095.1 Palaemon carinicauda | reverse complement strand
GCTTTTCACTACAGATGTGCTAACAGCTGTACTTCCTAGTTAGCGGCTGAAACTTATTATCTGGTTGATGGGGGATGGCAGACCGGGCGTGAAGAATGGTCGAGAATATTTCAAGGATGCACCCAGAGATGTGAATCCATTTTCTTTTTTTTTACATTTAAAAACAGAATCCCTATGAAATTTTCATCTTTTATCTTCGTGTTCTTTTTCACCTATGATATAATTTGTCCGTCTGTCTGCTTAAATTTTTTTGCTATTTACCTTGAAATTTTCCAGAGAAAGACAATTAGAATCTTGAACTACCTAGACTTTGCAATCCTATTGAATTTTAGAGTCAAATCCGTCATCGAAAATCCATAAAACAAAATAATCAAGTGTATAATAATAATAATAATAATAATAATAATAATAATAATAATAATAATAATAATAATAATCGCTGAATACACACCAAAGTAAATCCGGAAAGAAAGAGCCGAGGCGATCTATCAAGTGGTCCTGATCCCTTCAAGAATTCCTTCCTGGCAAGGTGTGTAAATTCGTCCTTCCGTAATGAATTTGAACGCTTTCGCCGTTAAGAGGATCCACGTTCGATAATTAAAATAAACGTCTTGGTCGTGAGAATCCATCAACTGCTTGAGACAGACCGACCGAGGAAGAAGGAGTTTTTCAACAACTCATGCCGTGGGTTTTTTCGCAGGGGGGAGGTGGGCGAGGAACCGAATCACTAAACCTCACAAGCATCTTGCAATGTCTTATGATTGGTTCCTTTCTTGTTTGTTGCAGGTAACCGTACCTACGGGGCAGGTTCTTTGGCCATTTGCTCTTAACTTCACTGCGTGCTTATACTTTCATATATTTTCTTCCAAATCTAACTGATTTGTCCTTTGGTCACACTCCACATGTCCAACAAGTTTCGTTGAAATTGGTTTCTTAGTTTTTGCGTAATGTTGTTCAAAAACAAAAAAGCAAACGAACAAAATAATGGCCATTTACTTGGCATTGCTATTATTTTCAAAATACTGCTGCGTACTTGTACTTTGATGGACTTTATCCGAAATGTTACAGATTCATTCATGGGTCATACCCAATATGACTAACAAGTTTGGTAAAAAAAAAAAAAAAAAAAAAAAAAAAAAAAAAAAAAAAAAAAAAAAAAAAAAAAAACGGTACTATAGCTTTTGTGTAAAATTACTCACAAACAAGCAATCAAATAGATAAGCTAAGAAATAGACAGGTGAATACATATCCAGATTTTGGGGAAGGCAACGAGGGTTAACACCGATATATAAGGAACTACAGGATTTAAGGAGATTGAAAAAGGATAGGTGATTAACTTTTTTAAAAAAGATCCATCACATCAGAGAACATCAAATAAAATGGTATCGCCGACATCGGACGAAAGCAGATAGAGAAAAAAAAATACACCAAAAGCTGTTCTATTGTCTAAAAAGATTTAAACTTCTAAATTAAAACAGAGAGTATGCCATTAAATCCAAAGCATTAGACATTTTTAAACCTATGATCGTGATAAATGTGAAATTATTTTGTATACCACGGAGTTTAAAAATCTGAAATTATTTTGATTACTATAGATTATGAATATGTACAATAATGATTTCTTCTACGAGGTATAAACTTGTAAAGAGTAATTTGCTTTGATTTACTCTTGGGGTATCAAAAATTTATCGGACTTTTTAATACGAATTCAAAACAATAAATATACCACATTAGCTTACTTAGCAACATAAAAAGAAGAACGATTTCATTTTACTAATAATTAAAAATCACGAATGCGAACCAATGAATTTTACTTACCACGGAAGATCGTGAAATATATTTCTGTTTTACTGAATAGCCTATACAATAACTTATTAAATACATTTCCGTTAATTATAAAGGAATATGAAAAAAAAACATGCAGTTTTAAAACTTCATTTTGTTTTAGTTAAGGAATGACAAGTTATTGAAGTGGTAGCGCTATCAACTGTATTTGTGCAAGACTAATAAATTTCTAAGTGGGAATACATTTACGCGGTAAAAAGCTTTGTTTATCGCCATGTTCAGCAAAGTAGCCACCGTGGTGATGAAAACTGGCCAAACCCCAGACACGAGTAAGGAAATGTCTGAGGCCTTTGTTGTAGGGTGGCCTAGAAAAGGTTTCATTTACTGTCGTCGTCGTCGTTGTTGTTGTTGCTGTTGTTGTATAACTTATAAGTTTTGTTTTGATTATTATATTAATTATCAGTGCTATAATTACCATTAAAACTGCTCTGATAATGGCAATGGTGGAGACGATGATGATCCTATTGATTAATAAGAATCTCCTCAGCTTAATCGCTATCATGACCTATACGGACATCGTCTGTGAATACTAAAAGCAGAGGTATAATGCCCCACCCAAGCGGAACACTCGAAGATGCGTTCCCCTTCGTATGACCGCGATCTATCTTATCACATTAGCGTTCGAGTGTCTTATCTCCCAGTTTATCGCGCCTGATAACATCTCTCCACCCGTCCTGTAAATATCCGAAGTTTAATTCGCACTGATATGTTGCGCGGGAAAGCCACATTTCCGAATGGGGGTCAAAAGCAGTCAATCCTGAGATGCAGGGTACAATTCTGATGGCCATTTACATTCGATTTAGATCTTAGGTTAATTTATGAAGCTGCAATTTTGGTAATGCATTATCTTCTTTAAAACCCTAACTTTATGAAATATATAAAAGAGAAAACTATTTTTGAAATGAATCGGCATTAAAACACACCAAAGAAAAATAAGATTAGTTATATTTCGGTTCTTGTGTAAAGTTTTACGCCTAAGAAATTAATGTTTTTCATGTCAGAATAGTTATTATAACAGAACCTCTATGATTTCTTTTGAGTTCTTAAGTTAAGATTTATAATTCACAAATAAAATAATGCGTTGAAAAAAGCAGCAGTATTAATGGCAAAAGGAAAGAACAGAAGCTCGAATTTAATTTGTTTTAAATCTTAATTAAGTTTAGCTGTTCAAAAGGAAATTTGGATGCAGTAGCAAACTTATCAAAATAAATTCTTAATCTATGCTTTATAATAAATAAATGTGCTTTAAAAAAGCACTAGCATTGGAAATCAAAGAGAATACTATAAAGTAGATTAAGGTAACGTTTCGCTAATTAAAGATTTGCATCTGCTGTAATAGAATATAATAAAGCAAGTGTCTGTAATATAGTAATAACAATAATAATGAAGGGATAATCGTAATTACCACTTGCATTAAAATTTAAAGAAATTTAAAAAAGAGACAAGCAGTGTCAAAAGACAACTAAATATATGACTGTAGAAAAAATAATCATATTGGTATTAATGCCATCACAGTTATTACTGGTATTTAAGTTACCAATAATAACAACAATAACTAGAAAATTGTTCAACAACAATCAAATCAAAATTTTCTCAGCATAAAATAATAAAAATCTAAAACTTTACGAAATATACGACTAACAAGACCCCCAGATACAAAACTTACAAGCCATCTTACGAATAATTTTTCAGTTTTGAGGGAACATTTGGTATAACTAATTCCGTAATATATGTTTATGTGAGGGAGTAATAAACACCCCACCTTTCACTCTCTCTCTCTCTCTCTCTCTCTCTCTCTCTCTCTCTCTCTCTCTCTCTCTCTCTCTCTCTCTCTCTCAATATCTTTTCCTATTAGTAGAGATTTTTAAAGCTTGAATTTTCGATAAAAAATTAATTTTACAATTACTATGAAAATAACAAAAAGCTAATCTGTCGCTTACTCTCCGTAAGAGGCATTTTGTACAGTCAAATTCAAATGTTCGCCGACACTTACGTAAATAATGAACATGGATTGTCCAGGGACTATTGAATTTGACTGTACACGCAAATTGATAGGGCCTCACTAACTATTCATTCTTGGTATATTGAAGGTAGGTTTCCAATTTTAAAAATCAAGTGCAGCTAACGTTGAGTGAGAGTATATGCTCGTGTTTGTGTTATATACCTCAAGAACAATAAGCGGATCTTGACGAAAATTAGTAGATATTTAGTGTAGGAG
This sequence comes from Palaemon carinicauda, assembly GCF_036898095.1. NCBI lineage: Eukaryota > Metazoa > Arthropoda > Malacostraca > Decapoda > Palaemonidae > Palaemon > Palaemon carinicauda. Next base: position 166,205,580 of record NC_090733.1, on the reverse strand, counting down.
CCACTTCACTCCATTACATTTTATAGCCTTCAATTGACACCATATTATTTGTTACCTTGGTTCCAGCTACTAAATAAAAATCAAACCTGTAAATGCAACAAAGTTGATAGAGTCCCCAAATTTAACCATTATGACTAGCTTGCCTTCGGCATAGCTGAATCAATATCTGCAAGTAATGGAATATGATATTGAGTCGTTGAACTGAGTAGTAGAATACTTAAAGGAATCTAGATGTAAAAGAATAATACTGAAAAATACAAGACTAGAATATTTCCTTAGTATCTTATGAACAAATAGAGGCCATCCCACTAGCAACTACGTGATGGTGAATATCTTACTTTTTAGGAACATTCAAATAAAAACCTAATACTTGAATTGAAAAACATCTATTCCCCGCCTCACGTCCTATTTGGGGATTGAACACTGGTCATTCAACTGTGAGCTTTGGTGCCGGTTTAGTATGTGGCCTACCTTTCAAATATGGCCTACGAAATTCTATGTCTTATTATGTGACCTAACCTAACCTAACCTAACCTTACCTAACCTAACCTAACACGCCAGGTATAGGCCACATACTAAACCAGAATAAAAAAGGTAGGCCATATACTAAACTGGCACCTGAACCTTTTAGTATTTTCACAGTAAATCTATAGACAAAATGAGAGATAGAGATGGATAGAGAAATTACAAGAGAAAAATTAATGAAGGAATATGTGAAACTAAGAAATCTCTCCATTGCGGTATTCTTTCACTACTATTTTTTTCTTTCCTATAAGAAAAGTGTTGGAAGCTTTACTCTCTGAAAAAGAGCCAACAAAAAAATATCTTATAGAATATATTGTATTTGAGCTTTCCGAAAGGCGTTGGAAAAAAAAAAAAAAGATATTTACAGTCTAACTGATAAGTGAGAACAGCCGAATGGATAGATAAGAAAAAAAGGGAGCTCAATATGCATAAAAAAGGGATAAAAGTGGCGGATATGGGCCGGAGAGAGGATAAAGGGAGGAATAATCAGTGACGTTAGCAACCCGCAGATAGATCCCCCATAGAATCCAAATACCCTGGCCACTCCCCCTCCCCTCTTAAATACAAACACACAAATAAACACAAACGGACGCACCGCCACCAGGGGAGGTAAAAGTGACCACGAGTAGTCTGCTTGTCTATTGAAAAGGATGCCACCGGAGGTTTTTCAGACCGAAGGGCGCTCCCCTTTGGCGCTGTTCCCTGCTCCTCTCCGCCATGACATACGACGTTTGTCATAATGACATGGGTCGTACTTTGAGGCTTTTGTGTTTGAATCGACCGCGAAGGATCTCTTTCAATTTTTTTTTCTTTTTTTTCTTTTGCGATGCCATCGTAGTATACAACGATACACTTTTTTTTTCATCTTCCAACTTTTTTCTTCGTTGAGAAAACGAGAATAATCCACATTAATGCGACATCTATGCCAAGTTATGTAATCCAAACCAGAGGAGAGGGAAAAGAAGAAACATTAAGAAGGACGAAATGGTTTTTCGCAAGCGAAGAGGACAAAGGGCGAGAGAAAGAAAGAGATAAGAAAAAAAAAGATGGGGGGAATTTGGATGGCCTAGAACGTTAAATGACACCGAGTATCTGTTACTGTGTTGTCAGGGGAGGGTCTATCGGAGCCTAATCCCCTATAGGTTCCCAAACCACCCCCAACCCAGAAAGAACCCCACAACCCCATCAAGACCCCAATCTCCATTCAAAGAGAAGTGTCAGCAGGCTTAGTCAAGGAGGAAATTTATTTTCGCTCGTCCGATTCCGGAACTCTTCCGGGACAGAAAAATGGGAGGGAGACAAAATAAAATGATTTATGAGAAAATAGATATCTGTGTATAAATAGAAAACATGTTATAAATCTTCAAATGTTTGCTGGGAAAAAAAAGAATTACAAACTCATATTTCATCTGATATAAACAAATTTCGGACTGTCATGTCCCACGGTTCACTCACCAAGACTAAGTTCATATAGGCTTTATCTTAATAGATAGATCCACTATGTTTTATAGGAAATATATATATATATATATATATATATATATATATATATATATATATATATATATATATATATATATATATATATATACTCATTTACAAGTAAATGTATGTATGTATTCTCTGGGTGTCTATTATAATTTAAGCTCTCAACTTCTGCATTATCGGTTATTTATGAAAAAAAATCTTGCCAATAAAAGCCTCGAATTATAAAAGAATACAGGTCGCCCTTTACAGTTACACTTGGTATTTATTGTAAAATGTTAAGCACTTAACACAGTGTTTTAACCCTAGCTAGCATGATTCACTCCTGAGTAGGAGAACTTTCGAAAGGTTTTATATTCTTTGATAGGTTATTTTAATCAGCGCTTTCCGGTCACGCCTGGTGGCATTGCCAGACATATAACTACTCGTCTCTTCCCGTCCCTCGGGTAGAGTCAGAGGGAGCAGTCATAACCTGGTGAGAGGAGGTGCGTATACGTGTGTGTACTTATCTATCTCAATATTTAGCCGTAATTTTTGACGGGTCACGTACCCTAGTTACAAAATGTAAAGCTAGTGAATTTGGCTTGCAACAATAAACACAATATCTTTGCGTGTGTATATATATATATATATATATATATATATATATATATATATATATATATATATATATATATATATATATATACACATACACATATATATATATATATATATATATATATATATATATATATATATATATATGTGTGTGTGTGTATATATATATATATATATATATATATATATATATATATATATATATATATATATATATATATATACATATATATATATATATATATATATATATGTATATATATATATATGTATATATATATATATATATATATATATATATATATATATATATAATATTCACAAGTGTGTTAATTATAAATATGCTATTTGTCCTATATTATTGATCATTTTATAACAAAAATTAACATTTGCTACTCAAGCCTCAAAGAGACAAACCATTTACCGCATTTGTGACAAATTCGAAGCCACTGGCTCAGTCTTTAAAGCTCCAAAAACCGGTCGGCCCATAATAGTCTGTACATAGGATAATAAGCAACTTATTGGCGAAAAATTTCTTTAGAAAAAAAAAATCCACTTGAAGAGCCTCTCTGGAACTAAACATTTCATGAGCTTCTATCATTCGAATCCTGAAATCCATTGGGTTGAAAGCTTATCGTCCACAGCTAATTCATGGCTTGTTGGAGGATGATCCAGACAAGCGGCTGCAATTTAGTGAGATGATGCTGAACAAAACTGAAAAAATCCAGTTATTTTAGATAGCATTATGTGGAGTGATGAAGCTTCTTTCAAATTATCCGGTCATATTAAAAGACATAATTGTGTTTACCGGCATAGTGGGAACGTAATTACCATTAGAACAACAACTAAATCAACGTGGTGTCAATGTTTGGGGTGGTATTTCAAGTTCAGGGGTTTTAGGACTAATATTTTTTCATGGAACAGCCACAGGAGATAAGTGTCTTGAAATTCTAATAAATCAAGTTGCTTCCCACTTACAGCAACAACCTAATTCACATGACCTTTTATTTTCTAATAAGATGAGGTCCCTCCATATTATTCAAGATCAGTCCGTAAGAATCTTAATCAAACATTTCCTGAGAAATGGATTGGCCGACTTGACCCCAATGGATTCCATCCTTTGTAGAGTACTCAAGGACAAAGTTTAAAGCCGAAAAGAGATACATTTCAAGAAATTAATACCGAAAAAGATTTGTGCAAAATAATTTGTCCAAACGTTAAGGACAGACTTTAAAGCTGTGTAAATTGAGATGGAAAACAGTTTGAGCACCTGCTTTGATAAAATTTAAGGGCTTTTGTGTTTGTGTTCATAATAAAATCCAATTGTCAATGCAATGATCGTGTTAGTGAATATAATTGTATGTATATTTAATCTCAAAATAAATGTAATCATTTATAGTCCACCTACATTTGGACAACCCAATATGTATATACTTACATATATATATATATATATATATATATATATATATATATATATATATATATATATATATACATATATATATATATATATATATACAAATATATATAAACATATATATATAAATATATTTATATACATATATATATATATATATATATATATATATATATATATATATATATATATATATATATATATATATAGCCGTTTTTAGTCCACTGCAGGAAAAAGGCCTCAGACATGTTAATTATTGTCTTGGGCTTATATGTAGAGTGTATATATAGTATGGATACGCAAAAATATTATCACATATTATATGCAGTATGTAAGTGTGTGTGGGCACAAAAACGACATATTGGGCAAAAGCTCATTAGCCATTTTGCACAAAGTATATCTCTTCCAAAAACTGCAAAATCTCCTAAAATACCTTAAGCAAAAGCTGCTCGCGGGAAAAGAGTGTTAATATATCAGAGTCGATGATGTACAAGAGGGCATAAATAGCTCAGAGCGGCAGAGAAATGGACGTGGAAGAGAAAACACCGAGTCATGTAGCTAAAATACCTACCAAACAGCAATAATAATGAATGATGAATAAGAAATAACAATGATAACAATAATTTCACCTATTCTTATTTGGAGATCAACGTGATTTTGAATTACAAGATCATTTTCCAAATCTTTTTATTTAAGAAGAAGCGTTTTAAACGTAATAAATGCCTCCTGAGCAATGATCTTTCTGTAATTTTAGTCTTCTGGAAACATCTAGCAACCAATATTACACATATATTAACAAGTCCCTACCCTTTGAAGGAAAATATTATCTAACACCTGAAAAAGACGACAAGAAGGACATAAAATACTGAGAACATATAAGTTATTCACGGAAGAAAACGGAATAATTAACTGGACGAGAAACAAGAAGAAAAATGGGGAAATTATAAATAAAAAGGAGAAATATGAAGCAGGCGAGGAAAAACTTCCCCAAAGAGGTCTCGCTGCAGTCAGGCCATGATATGTACCACCCACGAAGGGGCGGACATATGTACTATAGGATTACGAGCCGTGAGAATATATACGGCGTCTCTCTCTCTCTCTCTCTCTCTCTCTCTCTCTCTCTCTCTCTCTCTCTGTCATTTACAAATCTTTACTTTCTATTACCAGGTTTTTTAATAAACGAAATTGGGAATTCTCTCTCTCTCTCTCTCTCTCTCTCTCTCTCTCTCTCTCTTCTCTCTCTCTCTCTCTCTCTCTCTCTCTCTCTCATTTACAAATCCTTACTTTCTATTACCAGGTTTCTTAATAAACGAAATTGGGAATTCTCTCTCTCTCTCTCTCTCTCTCTCTCTCTCTCTCTCTCTCTCTCTCTCTCTCTCTCTCAAAACTTTACTTTTTATTAACAGAGTTTTAAATAAACAAACTGGGGATCTCTCTCTCTCTCTCTCTCTCTCTCTCTCTCTCTCTCTCTCTCTCTCTCTCTCTCTCTCTCTCTCTCTCTCAAACCTTTAATTTTTATTAACAGTTTTAAATAAACAAACTGGGAATTCTCTCTCTCTCTCTCTCTCTCTCTCTCTCTCTCTCTCTCTCTCTCTCTCTCTCTCTCTCTCTCTCTCTCTCTCTCTCTCTCTGATATGATGGAATTGTGGTAATGCAATCACCTGGCTATTTGAATTGCTGGCACTAGATCAATTCACACTTATCAGTGAAGTATCAGTGACACGTCCGCTTAGTTGGTCAGTGTGAGTGAAGAAAAATATTCTTTCTTAGAATTACGTTGCTGCATTCAAACAGGTCCGGTGCAGTAGGGTCTACCATATTTTGGCTGTCAGCGTCTGTTATTTTCCCGTGGCTTGAATCTGAATATCGTCACCAGCGATATTTTCAGATTTTGTAACGAACATCGGACCAATGATGTACTTCTCTCGAAAAAAAAAAATATATGCATATATATGCGTGTATATATATATATATATATATATATATATATATATATATATATATATATATATATACACACGCATATATATGCATATATTTCCTAAAGTATCTTTGTTCAAGACGTTTTCTGATAACTTGATTTCGTAGAAAGTTACTGCAATCGTCCTATTTCTTTTTTTTACATGTAAAACCGGTAACCAGGATAAAGCCAAAAACAAGAAAGAAGTCTGATAATTATGAATTAATATTTAACATTAATGTGATCTTTTTTCTGCCAAACTTTTAAAAGAATATTCTGAAGAGTCCCTGCAGCACTGAATTCATGAAATAATCCCTTATTTCATAATTATGCTTCACATTAATAGGACGTTGTATTAACTAATCCTAAATCCTATTTTCAACATCATTCAGAGATTGGGCATAGCAAACCACATAAGTGTAGAATATTATGACCAAATATGGGACGTCAGGACCTGGTACACATGCACACTAAACTCTAAGATTGCTAACCTATATGTACCAACCGTGTGTCACACGATTGTACATAGTAAAGACATTCCTCTTTTTTGTATATATTATCCTTTGTATCTTCGCTCTCCCCTCACACTGACAGCGACCTGAATCAATATGTCTGATTTTCTTACCGTTAACTGTTAACAGAACCAGTTGTCGGTTGAGCATGAAACTTCCCGATATATTTAAGGCCTTTCTGGCCTGGAATTGATGTATATATAAACTGATGTTCTGTAGTTGCTTTCATCTTGCCTTTCGAGTTACAGCCTCTCTTGGACCGTCACATTGGTGACCCCGGAAGTTGATTCACTCCCCGCCCCAGTCACTGGTACTATGACGGACTCCACGGAAGTTGGTGCCGCCCCATTAAAAATTTCGTTGTTCGCCAGCGGAGAGGCGTTTGCTTGGTTTCAGAGAGCAAAAGTCCAGTTCCGAGTCAAGGGTATGACTCGCTCAACGCCCAAAGCAGATTATGTTCTTGCGGCAATACCCGAGGACACCTTCCTGGAAATCTCTGACTAGCTTTGTGAACAAGGAGACACCCCAATAGCGTATGACGCCCTCAAAATATACCTTCTGCAGCAGTACTCGCCGTCGCCAGCCGCCCGTATAGCAAAGCTTTTTAAGCTCTCTCATCAACCGTTGGGGGACCAAAGGGCTTCACTCGCCCTCAGGGAAATGACCAGTATCGCTCGCCTGCAACCTGCCGCAGACGGCTCTCCTCATGAGGTGAACCTACTTCATGCCCTTTGGGTACGCCGTTTATCCGAACCTGTATGCGTTGCCATACCCGATGTCGATAGTTTACCCATAAAGGACTTGATGACCAAAGCCAACGCCCTTATGGACAGCCACTTCACGACCTTCAAGACCTCCATCAACTCCTGCTCTCCTGACGAAGAGGACACCTACTCAACGTCAACTGAGGCTGACGTGAATGCCATAGGACATACACGCCTACCCCGTGAGGTGCTGGAGCGGCAACAAAGCCACCCATCACTCACCATTCGTTCGCGCCCCAAACCAACGTCTTCTAAATCCATTTACTGCCGCCCATCGGCCGCAGTTTTGCTACTACCACCCCAGATTCGGGGCTGCCACGAAGAAATGTGCCAAGGATTGTCATTGGCCAAAAAACGTGTAAGTAGGCCATCGCTCATGGCGGTTGCCTCCCGTGTTTCTAATCTTTTCTTTTTACATGACGCAGGAATGGGCGTGTGATTTTTGGTAGACATGGGTGCTTGTCGTTCTCTTCTGCCTAGGGAACTCTTCACGACACGACGTAGTCTGTCTAAGTCTGCCAACGTCCACCTGGTAGCTGCCAACGGATCTGCGATTCCCAGCTATGGTTACGAGAACCTTACATTATCGTTTGGAAATGGTATATTTAATTAGAAGTTTCTCATTGCTGACATCACATTGCCAATCTTTGGTGCGGATTTCCTCTCTCATTTCCACCTTCTGGTCGATGTCGCCCACCGACGATTGGTCAACGCATACTCGTACATGCCGACACCTCTTTAACCTGCCCCCTCCAACCTCACTCTTCACATCAGCGCACTCTCGGATGCCTACACCCACCTCCTCACGTAGTACCCGGAGGTTTCCCGTCCAGAACTTTGCCTAAATGCCCACGGCTCCTGCCAAGCATGGTATTTATCACCACATCAAGGCGACGGGACCCCCAGTCTTCGCAAAATTCAGACGTCTGGCAACGGATCGATTGGCAGCCGCCAAACAGACGTTCGCCGAAATGGATAAAATGGGCCTTTGCCAAAAGGCCTCCAGCCCATGGTCATCACCCTTACACATCGTCCTGAAGAAAGATGGCTCCCTCTGTCCGTGCGGGAATTATAGGCACCTGAACATGCAAACAGAACCAGATCATTATCCCCTCGAAAACGTGGCCGACGTGACCTCCTACCTACACAAAGCGAAGGTTTTCTCCACGCTCGACCTTCTGAAGGGGTATTATCAGGTGCCTATGAACCCAGAAGACATCCCCAAGACCGCCATCACCACTCCCTTAGGTACATACACCTTCGATTACTCCTGTTTTGGCTTTCGTAATGCTGGGGCCACTTTTCAAGGTCTCATGAATGGCATCTTAGGGGACCTCCCTTTCTGTGTATGTTATGTGGACGACATACTTGTGTTCTTTTCCACAAAAGAGGAACACCTCCGTCACTTGCCCATCGTGCTCGACCGCCTGCAACAAAACGGCCTTGTAGTCCGGTACAACAAGTGTACCTTTGGTGACAACGAAGTGTCGTTCTTAGGGCACTGCATCACTCCTGAAGGAGTCCATCCCCTCTCTGAGAATGTAGCAGCTGTTCAGAACTTCCCAACGCCCTCGACCATCAAAGTACTGCAGGAATTCTTGGGCATGATCAACTATTACCATCATTTTCTGCCAGCCATTGCCGCCACTCTTGCTCCCCTCTATGCCTCCCTCAAGGGTAAGCCAAAAGACCTGAAGTGTGGTCCCCTTCAAGGAGCGGCCTTCTGCAATGCAAAGAATGACCTATCAATTGCTGCTGCTCTCACTTTTCCATCCCACATGTCCCTCTCCTTCTCTCCACCGATGCCAGCGACGTCGCTATTAGTGCAGTACTCGAACAGGTGGTCAACGGATCCTACCACAATTGGCCTTCTTCAGTAGAAAACTGTCCAAGTCAGAATCTGGTTATTCTATCTTCGATCGCGAATTGCTGGCGGTGCACTTCGCTGTCCATTACTTTCGTCATTTCTTAGAAGGTACGCCCTTCGTTATTCGCACAGACCACATGCCTCAGGTGCACGCCTTCACTCGACAGTCTGATGCCCTGTCCGCCCGTCAATGCTGACATCTCTCTTCCGTGGCTGAATACAATTGCACCCTTCAACACGTCCCTGGGAAAATGAATCCCGTTTCCGATGCCCTGACAAGAAACACGTTGGCTGCCGTTCAACTGGGATTGGATTACAATGCCCTGGCTGAAGCCCAACGACAGGATCCAGAGTATCAAGCTTGTAGGACATCCTGCACATTCCTCCATTGGGAAGACGTCCCCCTCGACGACTACAACACTACCCTCCTCTGTGACGTCAGTACTGGTAGACAGTGACCTTGGATTCCTGCTCCCATATACCGACAGGTGTTTGAATTCATTCACGGCCTTTCATATCCCTCGTGCCGTTCTACTGCACAGCTGCTGAAGACGAAGTTTATTTGGCACGGCATTTCTAAGGATTCTAAGGATTGGGTCCGCGCCTGTACTTCTTGCCAAACTTCCAAAGTACATCGACATACGGATTCAAGAGTGGGCACCTTTCCTCAACCTCAGCGTCGTTTCGCCCACGTTCACGTCGACGTTGTACGCCCCCTACCCACATCACAAAGACATCATTACCTGTTTACCGTCATCAACCGCTCCACTCGTTGGCCCGAAGCCATTCCCAAGGAAACTGCGACGTCCGCCTCATGTACATCTACCTTACTCTCAGGATGGATTGCAAGATTTGGTATCCGAGAGCTTATTACTTCTGACAGGGGTACCACTTTCACCTCTCAATTGTGGACATCATTAGCGAATCTCCTGGGTATCACCTTACATCAGACAACTGCCTACAACCCCGCTGCCAATGGAATGGTTGAACGTTTTCATCACACCCTCAAAGCAGCTTTGATGTCCCGCTGCAAGGACTCCAACTGGTTTACTCAGCTTCCCTGGGTCCTTCTGGAGCTAAGGACCTCTCCTGAAATGGTATATGGCGACCCGTTGGTCGTCCCTGCCGGTTTTTTCCTTCTGCAGCCTTCTCTGACGATTTCCAGCGCATACGTCACGTTGTGGGAAAATTTATTCCATGCCGCCAGACTTACAAACCCCCAGAGAATCATCACATACCGACAGACTTGCACTCTGCAACGTATGTCTTCCTACGCAACGACACTAGCAAGCCACTGCTAACGCCCCTTTACACGGGTCCTTTCCTTGGGATCCGACACAGTCCAAAAGCATTCCTACTAAACATGCGTGGCAAAGAAGACTGGATCTCCATTGATCGTCTAAAACCTGCTTATCTCCTGCCAGATGACCCACCTACAGTTCGCCTCTCTAGATCAGGGTGCCTTATTTAACATGTACACTAAGTCATTTTTAGGGGGGGGGGGGGAGCCATGTACTCACCGTGTGTCACACGATCGTACATAGTAACAACATTTCTCTTTTTTATATGTATCATCCTTTGTGTCTTCACTCTCCCCTCGCACTGACAGCGACCTGAATCAACTTTTCTGTTTTTCATACTGTTAACTGTTAACAGAACCAGTTGTCGGTTGAGCATGAAACTGCCTGTTATATTTCAGGCACTTCTTGCCCGGAATTGATGTATATATAAACTGATGTTCTGTAATAAAGTTACTCAGTTGCTCTCATCTTGCCTTTCGAGTTACAGCCTCTCTCGGCCCCTC
>NC_090733.1:166172143-166177143 GCF_036898095.1 Palaemon carinicauda | reverse complement strand
GTGAAAGAATTAGCAATTGGGGCTGAAGTGGGTGCTAGTAAAACGACCATGTAATAAGAGAGCCCCAGTCATAGGAAAATGTTATTTGCATATGGCAAGTTTTTTTTTTTTTTTTTTTTTTTTTTTCTTTTTTTTTTTTTTTTTTTTTTTTTCTTTTTTTTTTTTTTTTTTGTATAGCACGAAGTAGGAACTTCGACATGTCCAGAGGCAAAAATGCATTGCCTGGCAGAATTAAAAATGAGATATCAAAAAGGGACGTGCAATCCAGGATGACCAACAAAAGAAAAGACAAACAGGTATAGTGTTGCTTCATTTACGACGGGTTGGTGATATGGAGAAGCTGACGAAAGGAAGGTAGGCAGAGGAAAGCTAACTAAATACAGAGGCGATAATATAATGACATTTATCTTTTATTAATTCAATATATTAATTTACTGTGCGTGCGACTCCTAACCATGTATGCTCTTTTTTGACAAAAAAAAGAGAGAGAGAGAGAGAGAGAGAGAGAGAGAGAGAGAGAGAGAGAGAGAGAGAGATTTCAAAACATCAATCCAATTTCAAGAACCACTAATTTATCAATGAAGTGAAGAACACGCTTTAGTAGAGATACATATCATGTTGTCTCTCTGATTCCCTCTGTTCTCTAGGCCCTTTGCAAAGATACATGAACGGCAAGAATCACTCCTACGAAGTAATTTGAATCTCGGTTAATGACAGCATCAGACCTCGACATAGAAATTATCTTGTCTTGGTCACCGTATACGAAACTATGAATATGCTGACGTCCGCATAGATTATTTCATCTATCTGAACATTTTGAATGACAGTTGGACGACATGCATGCTATCAGACCCACGCAATAGACTGTCATTTGCTCCACGAACAGTGCAAATAAGATGAAGATGATAAAAAGAAATGAATTAACTCAGTTATGCGTAAAAGGGTTGATATGTTAAATATTGGGTTGATTTAGATCTACTTGGGTTGACTTTCTAATGATATACATTCAATGTTTATTTTCTTTTATATTTGATCATTATAATAATAATGTTTATTTTCATAAACTAGTTCCGAAAAAAAATTCCTTGGAGTTTTTATGCAAATAATTCATTGCTACTTAGAATATTTATTCCCCAAAGATGTTGATCTTGTGTTTCGTGCACTACCAAAAGTACAAATCACAAGTGCTTTTCAAAGATTGTGAGTTAACAAACGGACATATTCAAATGCAAGTAAGGAAAATTAAGCAAATAAATACGTTTTAAATTCACTAAGTGATAAGACTTGCATTAAACAAAACTGAATTACAATGAGGCGTCTGTAAAACTGAATTGAACAAATCGATAGCAAATGACCTATTTGCATGGGCAATGACATCAGTATTCCTCACACGGTGTTCTTCAAATATTAATAAGGGACAAGGAGGTTTAATACCTCCTTGAATAAGGAATTTTCTTTCTACTGTTCTCTCTGTCCCCAGCTGCACCTAATTTTCTACCTTCTACTACACTTCTTCCCCCGTCTTCTCTACTGTCTTCCTGTTCAACCTCTTATAACTTTTATTACATTATGCAACTGTGGGGTGTCCCTTGTTACATCTCAGCACTAAACAGTGTATAAAGTGAAACTCGATTCATCTATAACAAAGCATTTAATTCTTCGTAAATCATTAATGTACAGAACATTTTAGTTTCATGAAATAACACTGTACTTTTGTATAGAATAACCTGACATCTAGTAGGCCTTTGTTTGATGAAACCATTAAAGAATTTGTACTTCTGAAGGAAGCTATATTCATTAACTGATTTTACCTTCCTCTATATTTTCTGAACAATTCGACCTAAAGAGATTTGAATCAACTCTAAAACAAGGGTGTATTCTATAGGTCTTGCTCTACAGTATAGTCTGGTCACAGCAGGAAATAACACTATAAAATTTACTTCATAAGATAACAGTCAATATATATATATATATATATATATATATATATATATATATAGAGAGAGAGAGAGAGAGAGAGAGAGAGAGAGAGAGAGAGAGAGAGAGAGAGAGAGAGAGAGAGAGAGAGAGAGAGAGAAAAAAAAAAATTGTATGTATTGTATATATGTGTATGTACATACAAGCGATGGTCACTCAATAAAAATTGAACAAATGATTTGATGGATTATTGTTTCTTCCTTGCTCTTGTGATAATGCACCCCAATATTCATAAAGAAAAAATCAACATTCTAGGAAGAAAATATAAAATAACTTGCAACAATTTATGATATCTATATGTCCATACAGGTTTGTGCACACACATACTTCACCGAACCAAATTCAGTAAATCTCTCTCTCTCTCTCTCTCTCTCTCTCTCTCTCTCTCTCTCTCTCTCTCTCAATAAACTTTCCATCATAAATTCGGTTCTGAAATCCTCGAATTGAATAGGGAGAAGATAAATTGCCATGTCAAACGTAAGTAGAAAGTAAACGAAGACGGCTGTCCTTCACGAATTTTTAATTACGCAAAAGGATACGAAAAATAAGGTTGATCTCTCCCCTTCCCCCCATTTTAGATGAAAGACAGTAATAAATCTTCCCTCGAAATCAAAGCAACGTCTTATCGGCTTTTATGAGAGAGAGAGAGAGAGAGAGAGAGAGAGGAGAGAGAGAGAGAGAGAGAGAGAGAGAGAGAGAGAGAGAGCAATTTACATAAAGCGAGTAGCTGAGAGAACTGATTGATTTAAAACTTCCTTTAGTCGGGAAATCTATAAATAAGAGAGAGAGAGAGAGAGAGAGAGAGAGAGAGAGAGAGAGAGAGAGAGAGAGAGAGAGAGAGAGTGAAAAGTTGCTGTGACAAGATCGATTTCAAATTTTTAGCGTTGGGAAATCTATTATTAAGAGAGAGAGAGAGAGAGAGAGAGAGAGAGAGAGAGAGAGAGAGAGAGAGAGAGAGAGAGAGAGAGAGAGAAGCAATTTGCGTGTGCTATGGCGCTCATGTGTAACAAAGGCAAGGTCCCTCTCGCAGGTCAACTATCAAATTCATAAACGAAAACGATGACTTGGGAAACTTGATGGATCACGACCATACAACAGTTACTGACGCACCAAGACTTGGGCATCGAAGCCCTTGGATGATAGTCGGTTTTTAGGGGGTCAGAGGTCATGCACAACTCGAGGAGGAGGAGGATAAAGGGAATGAGAAGGAGGAGGAGGGGAGAACGAGGAGGAAAAGAGTGGGAGGGAGGAGGTTTCGTCATTTCCAAACAAGAAGGAGAATCGATGGAGTTGCTTTGAATATCCGACGGAAAAATACATATTCATGATTGATGATAGATAACGAGCTATTTCAGTTCGATTTGATTACCCAGGATTAGAATTACTTGGAAAGGAGTGGGAGTATTTTCTGTGAGATTATTTTAATAGCATTTTTTCCATTACGTAGTTTCCATGCATGAAAATCCGTAAAATACAATTTAAAAATCGATACTTCACTAACATTTATTACACAAAAGATCCTTAATAATATCTGTTATTAGTGTTGAAATGAATAATTAGGCACCGTAATAGAAATTCTATACAAAACCTTTACGAGTAAATAAAACTTACTATCAAGATAAGTATGAAAATCATAAGTTCTTAACGCATGTATCATGAATTACATAATATGGCTCCTGTTTAATATTTTTTCTTAGCTTACATCGATGATGTCAGCAAGCAAACTGTGTTGTATTAGGTCTAAGCCTCAGAAAAATTGTCACTTCAGTCCATAGAGCTGTGTAGAAAATTATAAGATAGTCTTTTCTACTGCGTTCAATATAAAGTTATTCTGTTATAATCTAAGCAGGGGAAAATTTTGTGCTTCCAGTTTACTTTCCAAAGTTGATATGTAGACATTCCGGTGATATTTCTTTCTGAGACTATCATTATTCATTATTCACTTAGACTATCATGACAACTTTGCCCTAAAAGCAACTGCTTTTTATCCTAAACCTCAAAACAAAGTAGGACAGTGGCGAGAGTTTGGTGCTGGGACTAATAACCAGTAAGGTGTTATCCTATCTCATAAGGACTTGACGTACCTTGGATACTTTTGACTCGTGTCAAAATCCAAGGGTAGCAACGGAAATCACTCACGGAGAAATAATGAATAAATACATGGTGCCATGTTCCATTTTATATATTAGCGGTACATGGCTGAAATTGGGAAGATGAAACGGGGGAAAACATTAAAAAAAGAAATTACCTAACTTATAATGACATATTATATAAACACCACTACTTTCAACTTTATTAAATGAAATACCGGTGCAATGTTTTAATTGACTTGGGTCCAAAAAGATTTTACCAAAGCATCCTGTGGCGGTAGCTTGACTTCTTACTTGATCCATTGAGAGATTGGGTGTCCTACATGGAACTCTCAATTCACATATGAGAGAGAGAGAGAGAGAGAGAGAGAGAGAGAGAGAGAGAGAGAGAGAGAGAGAGAGAGAGAGAGAGATAGAGAGAGAGAGAGTATCTTTATGAATGAAGAACCAGGGAAACAAAACATGAAATATATATATATATAAAAAAAATAGGTTATATGACTTGTGGGTGTGGGTCATTCTGAATGGAAGGAGAGAGAAGTTTTTGCTACCCTAGTTAAATAAGGATGATCTCAAGATAATAGTATTTTTATTGAAACCAAACTCTTTCAAAAATGCAATGCAAATTTAAGCTTTTAAAAGAGGATTTCCCATAATAGGTCTTTATTTTGTAACATGATGCAGGAAATGGTAGCAAACTGTGAAGGCAAATGGTAAGTAGTTATATGTAAGAAAAAAAGCCACTTAGTAAACAGCTAAATCTGAAAATTAGTTAAAATTTCTCAAAGCAATCAGTAATGCTCATTGAAATATATTTCTAGGTTGGTTAAATAAAGTAGTCTTCATTAATTACGTTTACGTCTGAATGAGATAAAGAACACAAGATTTTACGCGTAATAAAGATCTTTTAATTGCAACTAGATCAAGTAAAAG
>NC_090733.1:166159643-166162143 GCF_036898095.1 Palaemon carinicauda | reverse complement strand
GGCAACCCTAGATGGTAAAAGGCTGGTTTACTTTGCTAAGAAGTGTAGTTTAGATCCATTTTGTAGGCCTATAATCAATAATATAGTATTTCCAATCTTTCTATTGCATCAATATCCTCAAGTGCCAATTATTGGCAAATTCTGTGTGGAGTTCTTTCTAAGAATTGCTCCAGCAATTCTAATGTTCTCTAGATATTATTTATATTAATCATAGTCTACAGAGACTGGTGGTTTAAAGCGTAGGTTTCTAGATTCCGGGTTCCTGGTTGCATGAGTGTATTAATATCTAAATGTCATTAATTTTATTACAGTTTACTATCGAAAATACTAAAGCTACTTGGATAAGTAGTGGGCTTTGATCTTCGTCTCATCTATGACGTCATCAGTCTTAATGAGATTTCATACCTGGGATTTTTTTCCATGTAACTTCAGATTACGAAAAGAATTATCTCTGCGATAATTTTGAATATTTAAGCTTCCTTTTTCTTTTGGCTTCTTTGGTATTTCTAATTCACGAAATTTTTTTATATCATATTAGATTACAGAACTATGCTTTCACAGAAACATGAATATTTTGCATTTTTTTTCCTTCGTTAATTATTTTTACCCAGGTGTGGATGATTCAGGAATCTCATTCTTTGTTCGCTGTGTTCAGGGAATATTTTTGAAAACATGAAACGGATTCAAAGACGGAGATAAGTAGTAGCAAAGTCTTGTGAATACATTTTTTGAAGATATGCGAAGATTCCCGGGTTTCTAAATTTACAGGACAATTAAGACTACTATTCGAGTTGAGGCGAATTCCCAAGAACTCTCATTTGCACTTTATCATAATGTTGTTTAGCTTTGTCATTCACCTTTTTTCTGGACAAGTCTCCTCTCTCTCTCTCTCTCTCTCTCTCTCTCTCTCTCTCTCTCTCTCTCTCTCTCTCTCTCTCTCTCTCAAACCATATTCATATTTTAAGATTAAAGAAACATTCGTTTTCCTTCATTATTTCTTTTATGCTGTTTTTTCTCAAACCTAACCAAGATACGACATTTACAAAATCTCTCTCTCTCTCTCTCTCTCTCTCTCTCTCTCTCTCTCTCTCTCTCTCTCTCATTTGCGAAGTCGGAAAGGAATTCGGATAGAATATCCACTCCATAACGCTCGACTGATCCCATCTATTGGCCAACACCGTCTAAAGACTGTGAACTTAATATCTCCGAATCGCTGTATAATTTTCAATTTAAATACAGTTATAAATTAGAAAACGATCAACACTCGTTTCTAATGATGAATGAGCTCGAGTGCTGTGCCTCCGCCTTCCCCGAGATAAGGCCTGCTGCTAGAGAGAGAGAGAGAGAGAGAGAGAGAGAGAGAGAGAGAGAGAGAGAGGAACTAGCTGCGTCGATGGCATTCATTTCTTCACATTTCCAGACTAATTGGAATGTAGTCTGCCACCGCTGGAAACTTCAAGAGGAGTTTATGTAGAAAACATGTTTATGTCAGACACGAGCTGCATTAGCAAATCTTTTTTAGAGAGATACGGTTGATAGCCAGTTCACAAGAAGAAGAAGAAATGAAGGGCCCTATTGTCCTTTTCTCGCCGATGGACCGCGGCTGCCATTGGCTACTTTACGCCAACCGCCAGATGTACAACGAATCATAGAAAATGTTCTAAGTGTACTTTAGAGAAGATAGATTGTGCTGATGGTAAGCCGTCTAAGGTTCACTTGCAGGAGAATATGGTGCATTTATTATTCTGTCTTCAAGAAAGACCGTATAGAGACATTTATGAGAAAAAGTTCCCGAAATTATTAGACTATATGAGCTCCCGGTACGCGAGTCTTGTACCTGCCGTCTGATAGCATCACCGAGATTGTAGGCGGTGGTGAGTGGCGTACGCCTCATTGCACTGGTAGACCAAAGAAATTCTCTGAGGATTGGTGGAATAAGGTCGTCTTTCCCATCTCGTGACCATGTCCGAAAGAGACGTTTGGGTCCTGCCACCGGATAATTACACTAGAAGACAAACAAGACTCTAAATTGATAGAAATCTTACAAGTGGTTGGACAGAACTCCGCTCGCTGACATAATTTACAACAAAGCTGCTTATTTACTTAGACGAAGGGAATACCTCTCCCGAGTATGATGGAAGGGAATGGCGATAAACATTGGAAAAGTCGCATCGGAGCCGGATCCGGTTTCGGTTAATCGCGGCTTTGCGGACACCCCGAGATCCGATTGGATAGAGAGAATGACCCAAACAACAGAGATATATATGCACCGAAGAGGACGTAAATAAAGGCCCTTAGAAAGACAAATATACCCTTGGGGTGGGTGAGGGGGGTGGCACAGAGAGGGAGGGGAATGCTGGGGAGGCCGTCTGCGGTTTGTTTGTCTACATAAATGGTAAATTCATTCACCGACCGGGAGAGCAACCACTGTGGCTGCATCGGGAGGCCTACCAAATAATAGATCTCAAGCACGGTTTGCTTTAATACACTGTGGTTTTCT
>NC_090733.1:166147143-166149643 GCF_036898095.1 Palaemon carinicauda | reverse complement strand
TGATATGATATTACGGCAAATTACATTTTGAATACATTGGTATTACGTCAACGAAAGATCATCCAAATATAAATAAAGTCCTTCAGTTGAATTTCCGGTAGACTATTGAAATTGGATTCTATTATAAATGACGGCGTCACAAATAGTATGGTCCCGGATTCCTTCAATTTAATTTGGAAGTTCCAGGTAATGTTACTTGACTCGATTATCTCATGGATTTTCGTCTTTAGATTATTTTTTATTTTTTTTTATTTTTACATTTGTCAGATAATTAAAGGAACGTTTCAATATAAAACCAATGTAAACAGGTGTGAAATCTTATGAAAATACGCCCATACAATCTGTATCTACACACATGCATAGGTGTGCATAAAACATTTGCAAATTTCTACCCAAAATTTTCTAACTACAGTGTCAATCAGCTATATTAAATTTTCAATTAAAAAATATAAACACACAATCTATGGTACGTACCAGGAGTCCCCCAACCCTTCTCTAACCGATTACCATCCTAGCCAACAATATCGCTAGCTATGCAAGCAGGAATCCTTTATTTAAGTATCTTTCTGAACCCCCTTGTGGTTCTTGAATCCCAGATTGGGAAACCCTGGTATAATAAACAATAACACTCACCACTGTCCTGCCAACCTGATGGAAGATGCTTAGGGAAACGTTAAAGATATTGCCACTTCGAATACAAAGCCACCTGCGAAAGATACTATATTTGTTCCAATTAGTTTATTGTTTTCATACTCTAATAAATCATTTAACATTCATTATGAACACATGTATTTATTTTTCTTCACATGTTTAATCTTAAAACTATTCAGATAATGTATGTCATATCGCAGTCGTTGGGAATTAATTTAATTAATTTTTATTATTCGGTAAATTATGAATATCTTAACCACTGCAGAGTTTGATATTTATCGCCACTTTAATATTTCATTATTTATTCCTATTTCATATTCTTATTTCTAATAAATATTAATTCTATTTATAATATATTTGTAATGATTGGAAATAAATCTGCCCTTGCCTTTATATTTCATTGAATATTTATATTCGAATGAGAATATTTGAATCTCTCACATTTTGCATTTGTATTAAATTTTTCATGTTGTCTATTTTGATTTAAGTAAATTTACACTATCTGCGGTTTTCATAAAATTTAGGCACACAGAATACTCTCAAATTCAAGTTATCATGATAATTTTCCTGTTTTCTATACTTATTTTAATGCATATAAATATATTTTAGAGCTTCAAAGTATGATAAGAAACTTAACAGTAATGATCATAAAAAAAAACTTCATCGATTGTCAAAAGTATCATAGTAATAAAGTGTTATCTTTTTTAGAAAGAAATATATATATATATACATACATATATATATATATATATATGTATATATATATATATATATGTATGTATATATATATATATATATACATACATATATATATATATATATATACATATATATATATATATATATATGTGTGTGTGTGTGTGTATATATATTTATATATATATATATATATATTTATGCATGTGTATATATATGAGAGTATATGTATATATATATATATATATGTAAATGTGTATATATATGTATATATATATATATATGTGTGTGTGTGTGTATTTATATATATATATATATATGCATACATAACGTTTGTGTAGGTGTATATCATATATATATATATATATACATTATGTATATATACATAAATATTTATATATATATATATATATACATATATACATATATATATATATATATATATGTATATATATATATATATATATCTATATATATATATACATATATATATATATATATATATACATATATATATATATATGTGTGTGTGTGTGTGTGTGAGTGTGTGTGTGTGAACGTACACTATTATGTATATGTACATAGATATATATATATATATATATATATTATATATATATATGTGTGTGTGTGTGAACGTACAATATTATGTATATATACAGTACATATGTGTATTGTGTGCTTCATTTCTTCACAGAGTCACAAGACCTGTAGAAAAGGATAAGTTAACCCGGGGGAGACAGACGTTGCCAGACTTTCTGTGGATTTACTTTTACACTTTACATTTTACATTTTACCTCCATCTCTTGTAACTCGACTTCAGCTCTCGACCAAATTCCAAGTTGTACGTTATAAAAGTGGCAGGGAAGTTGCCGCTCCAGAAGCTTCGTAAAGTTTCCCATTACTTTGTGGATTTTTCTTGATAGAATCTCTTCAGTTTTTCTCTTTCGATGCTTAAGTTAGTAAAAGATTTTACCTTTAATATATAGAGTCGAAAATACTTTCTATTATTATAAATTCATAAATTATTTTATTGCCACTTTTACTTTATTGCAATAAGTAAGCAAACCCGTATTAGAAAAAAAAAATAAATAAAATAATTAGTATCCAGTCTTGCTTTTGGCGTGAATATAAGAATCCGTTAACTTGTCCC
>NC_090733.1:166134643-166137143 GCF_036898095.1 Palaemon carinicauda | reverse complement strand
AATTAAAAACAAATAATAATAATAATAATAATCATAATAATAATAATAATAATAATAATAATAATAATAATAATAATCATAAAAATAATAATAATAATAATAATAATAATAATAGTAATAATAATAATAATAATAAAATAATAAAAAATAAAAAATGATAAATAATAATAATAATAATAATAGTAATAATAGACTTTAGACTTTAGACTTTATTTATTCTTACATATAAACTACATATAAGAAGCCAATAAAGGAACTAAGTCCTGCTATGGCAAACATATTTGACAGAGCAAATATTTTAAAATACAATAAATAATACATTGACAATAAAAATATTTTAAAATTCAATAAATAATATATTATGTATAGTAAGCCAGTAAACTCTGTTTAAAGTAAATTAAAAATAAACCCTACTTCAATAATAGTTTTTCAATAAAAGAAAAGGTTTGCTCAAAGAGATAAAGAATCTGAAATATAAAACTTAAAGTAATAAAGAATCTGGAATATAAAACATCACTATCTTAAGTACAATCACCTAGTTAAATTTTTTATACATAGCGATTACTGCAAACTCATTTACTAAAAATATAAGAAAATAGTATATAAAAATTATATAAAAGGAAACCTAATACTGAAAAAATACCATATATTTATATTTCCTCTTCAAAGTTACAACAGCCTGAGGCTTTAAAAGATCATGAGGTAGTTTGTTTAACAGTCTGCACGTCTGAAACAAAGCAGACTGCTTCTCCACCTCCACCCTAACTGCCGGGAGATTGATCCTCACGCCCTGAGTACCGTACGAGTGTGAAGGCAACAGTGGGGCATAATACTCACTGAAAATGTCGGACTTTCTATAAAAAACATCGTGAATAAACTTTAAAAGGAAATATTTATATACATCACTAAATTTCATTAAATTTAACCTTTTGTACATGACACCAGTTCTCATCAAAGGTACATTATTCTCGTCGTGCTTAACCTTTAGAATGTTCCTTAGTATTTTATTGAGATAGGTTTTAATGTTATGGAGGTTTATCTCAGGAACACCATCCCAGATGATAACATTTTGTATTATTATAGGGTACACCAAGAAGTAATACATGGTCACAAGAGCAGACTGAGGCACAAGTGAGGAAAGTGGATAAAAAACACCTTGAATTTTACTTAATTTCCTAAAAACTTCAGCTGATTTGCAGACCAAAACTTAACTTATTATCAATAACGATGCCTAAGTACCTGACACTAGAGACCCACTCAAGCTTAGTTCCGTTAAAATACATGTCTGGCAAGCTTTCAACATGCCTTGGTGTGAACAACATTAATTTAGTTTTTTCAACGTTAGGAATTAGTCTATTATTCTGGAGCCAATTTGTAAGTTCAGCAATCAATATATTTATTTTGCTAATGCACAATCTAAGTGATTTTTCTCTGATATGAAAAACCGCCTCATCTGTAAATAGAACCTTCTTTGCCATCCTTATATCTACTATATCGTTAATAAAAACATTGAATAGAAGGGGTCCTAAAACCGAACCCTGTGGTACCCCAAAATTTATAGGTCCAGTATCAGACACATGGCCATCAATACAAACATACTGCCTTCGGTTACTCAAGTATGACAAGAGGAAGGAGTTGACAACACCTCTAAATCCTCTTATTGATAACTTATGGAGAAGGACATTCCTATCCACAGTATCGAAAACCTTCTTTATATCCAAAAAAAGTGCTATCGTATACGACTTCTGGTTAAGAGAGGGTAAAATATCACTTACAACCTTAAAAATGGCAGTAGTAGTGCTATATGCTTTTCTAAAACCGAACTGAAGGTTCAAAAGTACATTAAAACGATCAATGAATTTGACCATCCTTGAATGAGTTAGGAGTTCAAAAATTTTATCCATAGTAGTTAGAGTTGTAATGGGTCTATAATTACTCATTTTTGTTACATCACCCGACTTAAACACTGGGATAACCCGACCAACCTTAAGGAGATCAGGGTACAAGCCTTGAGCAATGCTCAGATTATACAAGTGCGCACTGATAGGTCCAACAGTATCACGAACTAATAGGAGTAAACTGGGCTTAATATCATTTAGACTGTTTCCCTTATCCGGCATTAATCGCAATATTGAACAGACCTCACCCTCATCTGTTGGAGCCAAGAAGAATGTGTGGTCAATTCGACAAATATTATCAAAACATGAAAGATTTATACCATGAGGCAGATTCCCCGTAAGACGTGAAACAATATTCATGAAAAAATTATTGAAAGAATCTGCTATTTATGGACCCTCAATAACTGTCCCATCCTATGTCATCACCGCCCGTACAGATTCCTTTACACCACGTCCAAGCAGGGTATTGATGTTGGACCAGGTCTTCCTGATATTCCCCTCACAAGTCTCAGACTTACTCATACAATACTTCATCTTGATTTCATTTGTAACCTAAGTCAATAAATTTTTGTACATATTAAACTGTCGCTTATGAACCAAAC
>NC_090733.1:166107143-166129643 GCF_036898095.1 Palaemon carinicauda | reverse complement strand
AGAGGGAGATGATATAAAACCTGAATCATATATATTACGAGGATGGAAAGTAAAGTGTGATAAAATGAAGAGGGAGAGGAAATGGAACTTGGGGGAGGGGATTTAAATTGGGAATCCTTATAAAGAGTGCTTTGTACTTTATTACTTATCGTGTCTTCTTTCATATGTGTTAACATGAAAATAAAGTAAATATAAACATGAAGGTTGATTATGTAATGTCCAATAAGAAAAATTACAAACGAAAGGCAACTGAGAATTAAGACATAAAGATGAAAATAACTAAGACCATAGCTTGGGAGGGTAAAAAGATTGGAATTCAATTATCTTCGGGCAATTTTATTTTTCTTACTCCTAAAATAGTAGTAATCATGAGAAGAAAACTGAAAAGAACCACAGAAAAAATGAAAGGCCATTAGCTGACTTTCTATTTATTTACTCATCTATTTTCTATAGTACTGCGGTATAAAATAGTCATTTTTGAAGCCCTACGCCAAAATCTTCTATAGTATTCAAGGCCAACATCTTAGAGACAGACATTACCTGTACGAACGAAATTGAACAATTCCGCGTTCGTATTTTTAATGGAATCTATATTCATAAAGATTCTTGCAAAGTCTTGGTCATTTTTTTAATATACCAGAAGACTGGAACATTACTTAGATTATTTGACAAATACCTTCCTCCAACGAAAATTCATTTCTACATTTAATAACAGAAAGAAAATCATTGCTCTAAATGTTGAATATTTATTAAAAATTGTTGCATTAAATATATATTTTTTGCCCATGAAAACAGGAGCGGTGGAACAAGACTGGCTTTGGGACTTTCGTTCTTTATCATATATATATATATATATATATATATATAAATATATATATATATATAAATATATATATTTATATATATATATATATATATACAGTATATACTTATATATATATATATATATATATATATTTGTATATATATATACATATATGTATATATATATATATATATATATATTTATACATACATATAATTTCCATTAAAACTAGTATTCGGGTCTCACTGACGTTGATCGAGTGACTTATTTCAAGCCTGGTAACACGAGCTGAAAATACTAATATAAATCCCATTTTTTATTTCTCCTTTCAGGGTATATATATATATATATATATATATATATATATATATATATATATATATATATATACATATATGCAAATAGAGAGAAATATTGGTATATAGGTAGATAGATAGAGAGTTTAACGAACAGAAAGTGTCTAAGAATTCAAACGAAAAAAATTGAGAAAAAATCTAATTCTAGAGAGACCGCCGTAAAACCTAAAGCAAAACAACGATGTTCTTTGAAACAGCTGGTAGTTCTGGGATGCATTCCCTTAATGATGGAGAAAATTGCCCCGCATAACGCACAATCGGTCCCAAATTTCTAGTTCGAGGAGAAAATGGGATGAATTTTGCGTTGATGGCCTCCGCAAGTCTTTACGAGTAATCGATTCGTACAAAGTATTTATGTTCGTTAATGAGATGAATATGAATAAACACTGAAACGTTTCAACAGAACGTCATTGTTTATGCCAGCAATATGATATTGCAGATCATTTGATCTATGTGATGAATGACTGCAATACAAAAGACATAATCGTCTAGTCGGAAATTCAATATCATACGTAAACAATCAATCTAAAAAAGTTGCAGATATCAAATCCTACTAATACAGCATCCGAGAGCAGAAGGCTTTGTAGGAAGTAGAAAAACGGAAGTCAGCCTGAATAAGCAAAAATTAATGAAAATGTGAGAAAGGGGGGGAGGGGGAGGCATGTACGATATTCTCGGTGAGTCTTCGTAATGACATGCACAGCCAAGGCAATAACGCGCTCACACAATATTAGCTTTATGCTCTCTCAAATAAATTTCCCCTGGACGGTGCGGGAAAGGGGGTGTGGGTTCATGAACCAAGTTTTCAGGAGAGAGAGAGAGAGAGAGAGAGAGAGAGAGAGAGCGAGAGAGAGCTTTCTTGGAAGACGAAAGTGAGTGTAGGAGTACGGGGTAAAGTCTTTGAAGATTGTTATTAAACTCGGAATGAACTAAATCTCCTTTCTTTTTTCTCTCTCGTTCCCTCTTTCCTTTCTTCTCGTTCTCAATTTCATTGTAGGGGAAGGAACTGAATGACGGGAATTACATCGAATGTTTCCTCGAATACTTCGAAATTTTTATTTGGAAAAGTTTAAGCCATTCAAAATTTCTACTGTAAGAAAACTATCCAGCGATAATCATTCTATTTTATCTTAGAATAATTTTCTCCTAAGATTCTGCTTTTTATCAGCACTTCTTATCTTTGACTTCAATTCAAGATCATTATAGAGACTAATTGGCAATCAAAGATTTTTACTTTGACCAAACTTAGACAAATTTCAGCAGAAAAAATAAATCATAAAAAAACATAACATCTGAATTAAAAGAGCAAGATTTTCTCTGAATTTTTAGCGTGAAACAAAAAAAAAATTAATAATTTCAATGGGTGAAGAAAACTTCAATATCAATTATGTTGCTAAGAACATTTTTATTGGGATGTCAAGATAGCAAAGCTATGTAGAATAACTGAAGAAGTTAAAAAAACAGAAGGATTTTGAGGAAAATGTGTAAACAAAATGTAAACATTCATAAAAAAAATTAAGGTTTTGAATAAAATCAAACAAGACATTGAGTTGTATCCACTGCTCCTTTGAACCTTACTGCTTTCAAAATAAAAATTGTAGCCCTTTCATATTTTCAGAAATATTAGAATGTGTAACCAAACTAAAAGTAACAAGATTAGAAAAACAGGTAAATTTATATAGATAACTTTCTGAAAATACCAAGTTAAGAAAATGTGTAAACTGTAAACACATTTATAGATTATATAAAATAGAGAAATAACAGAATGTGTAAGAGAAATAAAATAGGAACACCTGGTGATATAAAAAAAAGAGGAAACAAAAACTCTTGAATCCTTCAGCACAGTGAATGAGAAAACTCTTCTGAGAGAAATAGGCCAAAAACGAAAAGACCAGAAACAGAGATGCAGTTTTACCCCCGTAAACAGAACTCTTTTGAGACTGTGATAATTTGAGAGATCGAGAAAGAAGGGAAATTAATTAAAGCTTCTTTTCAGCATAATGGGAATCCGCTGACAAACACAAATTCAAGCCAAGAGAGAAATAAAAGGAGAGCCTGGCAAGGATAAATTGAGTTTTATTCGCTTGAACTCCGACTGAATACCCAGGCAGCGATTGCTGCGGGGGAAGAAGCTCTTATGGCCATTTTCATTATGGCCTCCTTCGAGACACGAAATCGTTTAAGAGTTTCTTCTTTTTTTTCTATTTCTACTTTTGTCCACTCCGCTTTGTGAGCAGTAAATTATCTTCTCTTGTGTGTGTGTGTGTGTGTGTGTGTGTGTGTGTGTAAATCTTCTCGTCTATAACGCTACCACTGCATTACGAATATAAGAGTCATTTTGGGAGAGTCGATAAAGAGGAGGAATAGGAAGAGGATTGATTAAAAGAACGAGAACCACAGAAAAGAAAACGATATGGCAACTTGGATACTTCTAGAGTTTTTATTTCTTAGGAGTAGCTCGACATGAAAAACATAAAGCAATGGGATACAATGACCAATGATACATTTGACACGGTGAAAAAAAATATGCTGAGAGAGAGAGAGAGAGAGAGAGAGAGAGAGAGAGAGAGAGAGAGAGAGAGAGAGAGAGAGAGAGAAAATACAGAAATTACTGCAATATAAAATCATAAATAATTTGAAAACTTATATAATTATGGTCAGCATAAACTAAGAATTCTACTACGACATATTCACTTTGATTGATTTTGACTCATTTGACCTTAACGAGGATTTATTTATATCCTACGCAACTCTGAATATATTTTTTTTCTTTTATCAAGAAATATTTATTTACAATTCTTCTGAATGTAATTAATTTATCAATCTTTCGTCACAGATGGCGTTGCAATTATCATGATCAATATCGCCGATGCATACAGTAATTACACATGACAAATTTTGAGTGTGGAGTCTTCTAGCTGTAATGATGACGATATAAAAGCGTCATGGACCAATTTAAAGAAGCTCAAGTGGCCAAATTTACAAATTGTTAACATTGTGTAGCTGCATTCCCTTGAAATTGGATTAGTTGATTGATTGAATGCTCTCTGAAGTCAAAATATTCTATGACCTATCGTGCCTAGTGAAATTATAACCATTTAACCTCAAACATCAAGCTATGAATAAGAAGTGTCAGTATTGAGAAGGGCCACTTACTAGAACACAGACCTCCACCCCCACAGTTTATTTCTCGACCTTTTGCTTGATCTTGACCTTTGACCTTAACATGTATTAACTGAAGTGGATTTTCATACACTCAAATATGAACCAAGTTTTAAGTCTCTGTGACAACGATGTCCTAACTTATAGCCTAGTAGGAAGATAGGGTTCCCATGCACCCCCATGATACATTTTTTTAACTTGCATTTTTGCCATCCCTGGGGTGACTGGGAACAGAATCCCCTTTGTTCCCATTCAAAAAAATGTCCCATGTGGATCATTTAGCCGTCTATTTGTCCGCCATCTTAGATTTCTTGAGATGTAAAAGTTAGGGGTAGGGGAAATATAAAGGACCTTTTCGTAAAGAAATAAATTAGTTACAGGTACAAACTAGGTATCATTGGAAAGGGTATGAACAGCACTATCACAAGAACCCATCACTTATTAGGTCATGACATTGATGACGTCATCAGAGGTCAAAAGGTCACGTTAAAGGAGCACTAGTCAAAATTCGGGCCCATCCAATTTGTTAACCATCCTACACCTAACTGAATAAATATTTTGGATTCTACTTTGCTTCAAAGAAAGTGTACATGAATAGGTAGTTTTTAAATCTAAAACAAATTGATTAACTAGAGTGTAACGTTATCAACCCTTTCCACAAATAAAACGAAAATATTGAAAAAATTATTTTTTTAAATTAGATTAATGTGAAATTCCAGTTCGACACATCTTTGTTTTCTCTGCCTTTCTGTTATGGTAAAAGGCCTTATATGTTCCAATGAGTCCCGAAATACAGTCTATGTATAATTCCATTGGTATCTTCACTTGGTATTATCAGAATATGCATTAAACACATATAAATAGATAGAATGTCTGATAAAAAGTTGCTATAACACGCAGGCCAAAAATGTATTAACTTGCAATATTATTATGACTGCCAAAAGTCTCAATGTTCATATTAATCTAATCTTCATTATCACTGAAAAGTTCTTCATTGTCACTATCTTGGTCAGCCTGTTCTCCATCAGGGTCATCATCACACTGTTCCATCTCTTCCGTAGTCTTGTGAACTAAGTCTATCAAGGCAGGGGAAAGTACCGGGCTGCAAGACCACACTGGCTCCAGAATACCCTCATAATTTTGTTCCCAACCTTGTTCAGGATCATGTGGCTTTGGAGACCAGAAGATTGGAATATCTGCTCGCTTGTAGATAGCTAGAACTTGAACGCTGTGGATTTCCAAATCCAGATTTCAGAAGTGACAAGCTGAAGACCCGACTTCAAAGACACGAAATTAATGATAGCATCGCTTTCACAAAAGTTTTTCCTGGGGACAGGGGATGCATAACCTTCAACCTGGTGTACAGCAAAAGCATCTCTGTTGCGGAAGCAGTGTCATATGCATATAGACTTGGTTCCAGAGACAAGTTTGAGGATGTTGCCTTGCAATTGCGCATTGCTGTTCAGAGGATGTTCCACGAGTCAACACCACTTCCTTGGCCTCCAACAGCTGATGAGCTGGATGCCAGAGCATCAGAAGAATACCTTCCAACATCACCATCAGATGATTGTAACTGGTATGCTTTGCCGTTCACAGCCACCAGTGCTGTGCCACAGTGCTCCATGCTAGATGCGAGGTCCTGTCGACTCTTCTGGTGGATGAAGTAGTCATGGAAAAGTCTGAAAAGTGCCGACGTCTGGTCCTTTCCATAGCTCAGGTGAGATTTAACCACATTTGCTTTACCACCTTGATATATAGTTTTACCACATTCTGTAATGAAAATGTAAACCATTTTCTGTCTAATGTTTAGTGGTTTCATTTCCAGGACATCTGCCGTGCTGTGACAAACGGAGAGTGGAAATTACCTAAACACATTCTGCCTTGCAGCACCATACGACACCTGCAAATTGTTCAATACCGACAGCAGAGTGACCTTCCCTTCATGCTGCTGGTCAAATCCCAGAACCTGGATGAGCCACTAGACCTTGATGAACTGATGAGATATTCACTCACCCCTGTACCACTTAGCCTGGGTACTGCTAATGGTTTCTTCAATAAGACCAACAAAGCTGCACTTCTGCATTTCTTCACAGACGATAGTCACAAGGATATTCCTTATCCGAAGGGTGCCCCGCACATCCAAGATGGCAACACCCTTTTCCATGCCCTGACAAATATATCACCTACGTTTGAAGAAATATGTCTGCAAGTCTTATATCAGATGTTGGCCAAGAAAGATTTTATCTTCTCAACTGATTCTTACCATGCTGATTATATCAAGGCTCAGGAGAGATTACGCCGAGGATCTTCTCGGCGTTATCTGATACAATGGCCAGCGACAAGAAAACCAAATGACTTCAAACTATTCCTGGCAAATGAACACTATAAAACACAGCTCTGTGAACTACTATTCAAGGTTTGGAGCAGCAATGCAGCAGCATCTCGCATGGAACACTGTGGCACAGCACTTGTGGTTGTGAACGGCAAAGCATACCAGTTACAATCATCTGATGGTGATGTAAGTAATTGAATTCCATTAATTTAATACAGTTAACCATTTGCCTACTGTGTAAAATCAGTATGTATGATAAGTTCCACATTATCATTTCAGGTTGCAGCACAAGAGCTTCACGAGCTTACGTCTAATCAGGAGGAAACAGACACAAGGATTGTGCTGTACCTGAAGTATGCAGCAAAACTGGGTTACAAGTCAGCTGTAGTCAGGACGTCAGACACTGATATCTTTGTCATTCTCCTGTTTCATGCTAACACCATAGGTCTTACCATCTTTCTTAACATCGGAACTGGTAAACATCGGCAAATGGTCAACATATGTCAAACGGCAGAATCCATGGGTGCTGATAAAGGTAAAATGGTCCTTGGCCTGTACGTGTTCACCGGGGAGGACGTTACAAGTTCCTTCAAGGGAAAGGGCAAGATTGGACCCCTTAAGAAGTTACAACGTCATCCAATTCATCATGAAGCTTCGAGGTATTTATCTTGTTATCTATATGTATGCAATGCCATGACTATTACACTTTCTTATCAACTTTGTGCGGCAATTGATATAATTATACTCATCAGAAAACTTGGGGATGAATGGTCGGTAGAGCCAGAAACGATTGATGATATCGAGGCATTCACATGTCTGATGTATGGCTACTCCAGACAGAAATCTATTGACACTATACGAGGAATTATGTTAAGGAAGATGGTTGGGGAAGATGAGCAACTGACAACAAAATCTAAGATTGACCTCTCCCATTTGCCACCTTGCCGAGACAACCTTATCCCACACGTTCGTCGAGTGAACCATCGCCTAGCTATCTACAAGCGAGCAGATATTCCAATCTTCTGGTCTCCAAAGCCATATGATCCTGAACAAGTTTGGGAACAAAATTATGAGGGTATTCTGGTGTCAGGGTGGTCTTGCAGCCCGGTACTTCCCCCTGCCTTGATAGGCTTAGTTCACAAGACTACGGAAGAGATGGAACAGTGTGATGATGACCCTGATGGAGAACAGGCTGACCAAGACAGAGACAATGAAGAACTTTTCAGTGATAATGAAGATTAGATTAATATGAACATTGAGACTTTTGGCAGTCATGATAATATTGCAAATTAATACATTTTTGGCCTGCGTGTTATAGCAACTTTTTATCAGACATTCTATCTATATATATATGTGAGTAATGCATATTCTGATAATACCAAGTGAAGATACCAATGGAATTATACATAGACTGTATTTCGGGACTCATTGGAACATATAAGGCCTTTTACCATAACAGAAAGGCAGAGAAAACAAAGATGTGTCGAACTGGAATTTCACATTAATCTAATTTAAAAAAATAATTTTTTCAATATTTTCGTTTTATTTGTGGAAAGGGTTGATAACGTTACACTCTAGTTAATCAATTTGTTTTAGATTTAAAAACTACCTATTCATGCACACTTTCTTTGAAGCAAAGTAGAATCCAAAATATTTATTCAGTTAGGTGTAGGATGGTTAACAAATTGGATGGGCCCGAATTTTGACTAGTGCCCCTTTAACGTGACCTTTTGACCTCTGATGACGTCATCAATGTCATGACCTAATAAGTGATGGGTTCTTGTGACAGTGCTGTTCATACCCTTTCCAATGATACCTAGTTTGTACCTGTAACTAATTTATTTCTTTACGAAAAGGTCCTTTATATTTCCCCTACCCCTAACTTTTACATCTCAAGAAATCCAAGATGGCGGACAAATAGACGGCTAAATGACCCACATGGGACATTTTTTTGAATGGGAACAAAGGGGATTCTGTTCCCAGTCACCCCAGGGATGGCAAAAATGCAAGTTAAAAAAATGTATCATGGGGGTGCATGGGAACCCTATCTTCCTACTAGACTATTATGGCTGATTACGTTACATGAATTGGACATTTTGCTTGACCGTGACCTTGACCTTTGACCTTGACTTTCCAAAATTTAATCATTTCCATATTTTCATATAACAGTTAATACCTGCATGTTTCATTACTCTACGAATAAAATTGTGGGCAGAAGCGGTTCACAAACGAACACACATACAAACATGGGGTAAAACATATCCTCCTTCCAACTTCGTTGGCGAAGGTAACAACAAACATTTATCCCTGCATTATTACTTTCGACAACAGCGGATGATAAGGCAGCAAAATAGAAATGTCAAAAAAGCCATTAAAACCAATAAGCAACTGAATGATATACCAAGCCAGCTAATTAGGCCTACTCATAACTATAAAAATATTAATTCAACTAAAAATGCCATAACAGAAATAGTTTTTTTATAAGATATGAAAACAGAGGAAAAGCTATCAAAAGAAAGCAGTCTATCTTAATATCATTCCTCTAGACAATTTAATCATGGCATAAACAATCACTACCAAAAAAAAAAAAAAAATGAAAAAAAAAATAATCATTGAATCTAAGTCTCTATGGGAATTAAGTTGGATTCGTGAATTTGGGCTCTGTAAAACTGGGAGAAAACCTTGCAGTGAGCTATGAATTGACTTGAAAAAGGTTGGGCAGAAATACAGAAAAAAGAATACGGGAATAGTGGTGAATTAAAAGCATAAAAAGTGGGTGTAGCTAGGGGGCGGACGGGAATCTGCAAATACTCTCAAAGTACTATATACAGGGCAATGCGTGCGGTGCACTGACAGCATTAACTAGAGATGAATGGAAATAAGCTAAAGAAAGGTGGAGTAGGTAGGGGCAAGAGAAGTGGTCATCTATTTAATTTTAGATTGTTAACACCAACCTCCGTAAAAGACAGTGATATGTATATGGCAATAGTAAAGCATAGCTATAAAGAGTATAAAACACTTGTTTACATAAACACACCTTTTCTTGTTTTCATAGGTTTAGGCAAGAATGTAATAATTCTTCTCATTTATCTTTCTTTATTGGATTTAGCAAATGTGATCTAGTATTTGCCAAAAAATAATGATTTACTAGGTTTGCGAAAAAGTACTTTAATCCTTGAAAATTATCTCAATTCACTGGAATTGACAAAAGTAATTCAGTTCTTGTTGTTACCTTAATCTATTGAATTTGCCAAATTAGATTTAATGACTGTCAATTTTCTTAATCTACTAGATTTAACAAAATTAATTCAATATATGTCAATTACCTTGATTTACCGTTATCAGCAAAGGCGAGTTATTTCTTGCCAGTCATCTTAATCTACTGGATTCTGCAAAGCTTTTGCAGTCCTTGGTAATCCTACTACTTCACTGGAATTGCAAATGTGATTTAGACCTTGTTAATCATCTTGCTCTTCTTTCCACTAATGATTCCTCTTGGAAACCAAATAAACAAAGATAAAAGACAGGAGAACAACGTGTAAAAGGTCTATGGCCCGTCCAAAATGTTAGGACAGTGATTACACGGCCGTCAGTCAGTGTTATGCAAATGAATAACAAGCCCTACACTTCCATGGATAACTATGGCCATTATTACTCTGTGACTGCAAAGAATGACAGACAACTCTAAGATGCTATTTGAATTACCTCAGGATCAGCGTTGTCATATGTCATAACGCCATTAAAAAAAAAAAAAAAAATCTATCAACTATTTATAGCCTCTGATTACTGTTTTCTATTCTTTTAAAGATATCAAAAATAAAAATTTTAGATTATGAATAAAAGGTAACTTAATAAACGACAGAAAATTAAGGGCCATTGGATTAATAAGAAAAATAAAAGACATTATGCAACTGTCAATTGGTTCGTAATTTTGACTCTACAACTACTAGAAAAGTATAATTAAAAGGTGTTTACACAGTAGGAAATTAATTGTATTCTAATATATATATATATATATATATATATATATATATATATATATATATATATGCATATATATATATTAGAATCCAATTAATTTCCTACTGTGTAAGCACCTCTTCATTTTATATATATATATATATATATATATATATATATATATATATATATATATATATATATATATATACAGTAGAGAGAGAGAGAGAGAGAGAGAGAGAGAGAGAGAGAGAGAGAGAGAGAGAGAGAGAGAGAGAGAGAGAGAGAATAACCTACTATTGAATGGTGAGCGAATTTCAACACCAAAAATACAAAATTTCATAAAAATTCTTCAATATTTCAACAAATACTACAAATTGTACGAGCAAATGTTACCTTGCAACGTCCATTATGAAGATGCTACTAACAAAGCCTCGGGGAATGGAAAACATGAAGCGAGAAGAGTAATTCTTTAATAAGAATCCTCTGAGTAAGAAATTGTCACATCTTGCTATGCTCCCAACTCTTTAATCCACTTAGAAACTTACAAATTGAGCAAAACGAATTAAGCAAGATATTATTATTTCATCTCGTCTCTCTCTCTCTTTAGCATTGACAGCAGCGTCCCTTCATCTTATTAATTTCTCATCTTAATCTCATCTCGTGCTTTTACAGCTTCCCCAGTCTCATTATCTTCAACTCCTCTACCTTTTATCTTTCTTCTTCCGTTGATTATCTCCATGCATATTTCAGTAGTCTACGTCAGAACGGTCCTTTGCAGCCATTTTTTATTTCCAGTTATTTTTTGCACAAGGTTTCCGAGTTCATCTTACTATTTCCTTTTCCCTATTTCTAACGTTTAGGGAAACTATTACCGCTCTGTTTTTTCTCTCATTTTATGATGAATCAATGTTTCTTATAGATGAGAGAGAGAGAGAGAGAGAGAGAGAGAGAGAGAGAGAGAGAGAGAGAGAGAGAGAGAGAGAATCATTAACCTCTTCTTTCATTTTCTTATATTCATCTATAGTCACCATCAGCTATCAATCCTTCATTGTCTACTCTTTTAATTGCCATCTCTAGTGATCTTTTTTTAAGCGTCCTATCTGCCTTCCTATCTCAACATGTGTTTCCCCATTCATCCCAATCCCCCTATTTTAATCTTCCTTTCCTTCTACCTTCTTTTTCCAAGCACCGAAGAAAGGGAGGAAGGGAACGAGGATGAGTATCCCCTATGACTTCGATGACTTTACCCCTTCGGTCGCTAATGATCTATCGCTAATGATATGCGGTAAATTAACATAAAACGACCGTCAACACCGGCGGAACGACACGCAATATGGCCCAAGATCCGCTTTCAGCAGCGTCTATTATCGACCCTATTGACCACCGTATATCCTTAAAAAGAATCGTCCTAACCCTATTCTTACCCTGGGGTAACCCCTTCCTTCACTATCTCCCGGTCTTCTTTGTGTCTATCCTCTAGAGAAAATCTCTCTCTCTCTCTCTCTCTCTCTCTCTCTCTCTCTCTCTCTCTCTCTCTCATTATTTGTAATCCCCAAAGGACGACGACCCGTCCGGGAGAGATATCCGAAATTTCTCGCTGGTCATTTCTAACCTCATTTTTTTTTTTTTTTTTTTTTTTTTTTTGCTTCTACGATGCTTTTTTGGTACAGAAAAATATAATGGCAGTATTCCAACTGATGCATCCTCATGACATGGTTACACCCAACCCCATCTCTATGGATCCCACTAGATCAAAATGAGAAAATCGATAACGAGGAAACATTATTTTTATCACAACGTCAGCACTGGCGTTAAAGAGACAAATGGGCAGTGATTCAATCTCGCTCTTCCGCAGTTCTTAGTTAAAACCCTCGCTTTTTCAGTCCCTCTGTCCGTCTGTCTCTAGTGCACATTAGTAGCATTATGCTACTTATTTCCTTCTCGGTTACATTGACATCTCTCTCTCTCTCTCTCTCTCTCTCTCTCTCTCTCTCTCTCTCTCTCTCTCTCTCTCTCTACTCGGGCTTTGATTGTGGAAAGTCTGGTCTTGAATGTAATAAACTACTGTATTAAGATATGGGGGGTAACTAATGATATGCACATGGAAAAAGCTTATAAAATCCAAAACTTTACAGGTAGAGTAGCCATTATTGCGGTGAAAAAACTCGACCACATCACCCCAACCCTCCACCAACTAAAGTGGATAAAATTAAAAGAAAAGTGTATGTACGATGTTAGTGTATTTGTTTTTAAAAGCTTGATAAAAGCATATCCCAACTGGCTATACATATTTCCTACAGTTGGTAATAGTAGGAATGCTTTAACAAGACAAAATGAAAATTTATATGTAGACAACTATTGAACTAATTGAGGTTTACGTTCAATGGCAATAAGGGGCCATCTTGCTGGAATAAACTAACTCTTGAAATAAGAAAATGTCTAAATGTTAGTACTGTATTATCCAAAAGGAAACTTAGGCAATATTTTGAAAAATTCTAGTCGAATATATATATATATATATATATATCCTAGATTTTTACAATTCATTTAATGTGAATTTTATGTAAATTGTTTATATTGTTGTGTAGGAGAATAACCATTTTATATTGTGATAAAGATTTTTTACTTTTGCTGTTGTCTTTGACTCTCTCTCTCTCTCTCTCTCTCTCTCTCTCTCTCTCTCTCTCTCTCTCTCTCTCTCTCTCTCTCTCTCTCTCTCTCTCTTCCAAAAATTAATACAATACATTAACATCACCTCTCTCTCTCTCTCTCTCTCTCTCTCTCTCTCTCTCTCTCTCTCTCTCTCTCTCTCTCTCTCTCTCTCCTCTCATCTATTTTCCCCAATATTAATACAGTACATTTACATCACTTCTCACACCTCCCCAAACTCTTTTTTCTCTGCTAACCAGCAAAAGAAAAACCAAAGCTTTCAGTCCATCACCCTTCTACAATGGTCTTCCACTCAATACCCTTCATCCACTGGAACTCGTCTTTCATTCAGCTAATACTCTCTCTCTCTCTCTCTCTCTCTCTCTCTCTCTCTCTCTCTCTCTCTCTCTCTCTCTCTCTCTCTCTCAACTATTATACACCTATATTTGGATATTTAAATGGATACTTTTCGTAGCGTATATATTTGCATATACGTATATATATATGGTTAAATATCAACACAACATCGTGTTCAAATAGAAATAAATTTCTACCTCATACTTGGGATCGAACGCTAGCCCCTTCTAATGAAAGGCCAGGTGGAAACCAACCATGCCACGAGAGCCCATGAATATATATATATATATATATATATATATATATATATATATATATATATATATATGTGTGTGTGTGTGTGTGTACAGTATATATATATATATAAATATATATATATATATATATATATATGTATATATATATGTATATATATATATATACATATATATAAGCTCATATATATATATATAGTATATAAGCTATACATTTTTATACATATGTGAAGATATGCATAAAAAAACCAATAATATATATATATATATATATATATATATATATATATATATATATATATATATATATACATATATTTATATATAGTATATATATATACTGTATACATATATATATATATATATATATATATATATATATACATATATATATATATATATATACATATATATATATATATATATATATATATATATATATATATATATGTATATATATATATATATATATATATATATATATATATATATATATATATATATGTGTGTGTGTATATGTATATATATATATATATATATATATATATATATATATATATATATATATATATATATATATATATATATATTATATATAGATATACATATAGTATTATATATATATATATATATATATATATATATATATATATATATATATATTTATATATGTATATATTCTTACCAAGCTGGTCTTATATGAGTAAACATTTTATTCACGTACTTTATTTGTGTATTTAATAGATATATAGCCTGCTTGTAACGTGAGTTCTACTCACAGAATTAAGTAATGTAAATTACATAAGACTTTCGTCATTCATTTAAATGTATTTTCATTCAGTTTTGTATATGTGTAGACCCAAATGGTATTTTTCCTTTGTTTTTTATAAAGACAGCAGATTTCTTAGCTCCAAAGTTATCTGTTATTTTGCGCAAGTTAGCAAGAAGAGGAGCTTTTAGCACTAGTTGGAGAATTGGTAATGTTACTCCTCTATGTAAATGTGTTTGTGGTAGCTCAAGTCCCACTGATTACCGCCCAATTTCCATAACTCCCATATTATCTAAAGTTTTTGAACGTCTTCTG
This sequence comes from Palaemon carinicauda, assembly GCF_036898095.1. NCBI lineage: Eukaryota > Metazoa > Arthropoda > Malacostraca > Decapoda > Palaemonidae > Palaemon > Palaemon carinicauda. Next base: position 166,114,681 of record NC_090733.1, on the reverse strand, counting down.
GCAAAACGTCTTAATAGGTTTGCTGAAGGTAATCATCTACTCCCTAGTTTGCAATTTGGTTTTCGTAAAGGCCTTGGAGCATGTGATGCCCTTCTTACAATCTCCAATGCTGTACAGAAATCCCTTGATTGTGGTCGGGAAGTTCGTATGATTGGCCTTGATTTTAGTGCTGCCTTTGACCGTGTTAATCATGAGGCCCTTGTTTTCAAACTGAAACAGTTGGGAGTGGGTGGGTTGTTTCTTAGCATTATTATTGATTTTTTAAGTAATAGATCTCAAAGAGTTGTTGTTGATGGGCACCATAGTGATTATAGGAATGTGATATCCGGTGTTCCACAGGGTAGTGTTCTTGGCCCATTACTTTTCATACTATATACACATGACATGTGGTTTGGCCTAGAAAACAAGCTTGTTGCATATGCAGATGATGCTACTCTCTTTGCATCAATTCCATCCCCTGAATGTAGATCTAGGGTTGGTGAATCCCTTAATAGAGATTTAGCTAGAATTAGTGCATGGTGCAAATTATGGGGTATGAAGTTGAATCCTAACAAAACTCAAAGTATGATTGTAAGTAGGTCAAGGACGGTGGCTCCTCAACATCCGGATCTCAGTATTGATAATGTTTCTTTAAATATGTATGACTCTTTCAAAATTTTAGGTGTGATTCTTGACAGTAAATTTACTTTTGAGAAACATATAAGGTCTCTGTCTTCTTCAATTGCACAAAAAATAGGCTTATTGAGAAAGTCTTTCAAGATTTTCGGTGATCAATCTATTCTGAAGAAGTGTTTTAATTCTTTCATTCTACCTTGTTTTGAGTATTGTTCTCCTGTTTGGTCTTCAGCTGCTGATTCTCATCTTAATTTGTTGGATAGAAACTTACGGTCTATTAAATTTCTTATTCCTGATCTAGATATTAATCTCTGGCACCGTCGTTCAATTAGTTCATTATGCATGTTGCATAAGATTTTTCATAACTCTGACCATCCTTTACATTCAGATCTCCCTGGACAATTCTATCCTGTTCGTAATACTAGGCAGGCAGTTAATTCTAATAGCCAGGCCTTCTCCATCACGAGACTCAATACTACGCAGTACTCTAGAAGTTTTATTCCAGCTGTTACCAAGTTGTGGAATGATCTTCATAATCGTGTGGTTGAATCAGTAGAACTTCAAAAGTTCAAAGTTGGAGCAAATGCTTTTTTGTTGACCAGGCGAACATGAGTCTTTTTATAGTTTATTTATGATGTATTTGTTTTTGATGCTGTTAATAGTTTATATATGACATGTCTGTTTTGACGTTGTTACTGTTTTTAGAATGATTTATTGTTAATTTGTTCTCTTCATTTATTTATTTCCTTATTTCATTTCCTCACTGGGCTATTTTTCCCTGTTGGAGCCCCTGGGCTTATAGCATCTTGCTTTTCCAACTAGGGTTGTAACTTGGATAGTAATAATAATAATAATAATAATGTAAATTTTCGTTATTTTAAAGGATTAACTTTTTATTTCACGTAGTTTTGTTACAAAGTCTTATGTAACCCTTGTAGGTATGCTGTATGACATACACGTGTATGAGCACGAGGGCTTACGTCATTTTTATATTCCCACGTGGTTAGAAAAGACATGAAAAAATCTAGACTAAGTTTGTTCTTTTTTTCAATGTTACGAGTGGAAGGTGGGTGGAGTTAGCTGAGAGAGGGTTGCCTCGCAAGCAAGGTTATTGCCTCTTTTTCAAATTAGTAAGTTGGCAACCTTACACCGCTAGAGCCATGCCCCCACACCACGAGAATGATTAAAAAAAAATTCTGGACGAATTAAGTCAATATATAAAGGACCTAACAATGCAAAGGAAGCAGAAGAGATCCAGCATATTCCTTTGAAAGAGCCGAAGTTCGCAAGCTCTCTCTCCTTTCAAATGTATGTAGTGTATCCTCTGAAATGTGATTAGAAATTTTCTATCTAACATATATCATGTGTAGGGTTGTTCAAATGTCGGTGAAATTATTGGATGTTAATTAAGTGTAGTGTGTTAATGTAACTATATTTTAACATAAAATTTTGTAACTCACCTTGTAATATTTAGGTTAAACAGTGAAGTGCATTAAAAATTTTGCTCAACTGTTCTGTAACCTGGGATGAACCAAAAGACGTAAGTGTAACAGTTATATATATTCAAATTTCATAATTGTTCAATCACTAGAGTGTCAAGTGTTAACTTTTCTCATTAATTGTCATAATTAAATATTTTTTATAAACAAGTGATTGTATAATCTTTATAGAGTATCACTCTTTTGACTTACCCTCAGGTCTAGTCCTGATATATATTTCGAGTGATTTAATTTTGGTGTTAACTTTGAATTATTGTAACTTTTTATGAAATATATATATTTTTGTAAAGTGTGTATTATTTTGATCACCAATATTTTTTCTTAGTGCTTTGCTCGTATTCCTGACTAAGAATCAAAGTAAGAGATTGGTTTTTGAATAGTCACATAAAGTAATTACATAGTTTTGTTTTCAGTTATGTAAAAAGACCTTTGGATATTCAGTGTCCTTATATATTGCTGTCTGGGAGTTGCTGAATATTCTCAGAGCTCGGGTATTTTTCAAGTGTGACAGATTTATGTAAAATAAAGCAAGTGAGTTATGGAGCTCGGGAATTTACGTCATTCGCTATTCATAATACATATATATATATATATATATATATATATATATATATATATATATATATATACTGAAAGAGAGAGAGAGAGAGAGAGAGAGAGAGAGAGAGAGAGAGAGGAGAGGGAGAGAGAGAGAGAGAGAGAGAGAGAGAACATTATAAAGTGCAGAAATGATTGTTTACTTATATAGTAGAATCTCCGACACCTGGAAGCAGTTTATTTATTTCCATGTCAATAGAAATAATTCGTCTTTTAAAGTCTCTCTCTCTCTCTCTCTCTCTCTCTCTCTCTCTCTCTCTCTCTCTCTCTCTCTATTTTGTTGGGAAGAAGAAGACCCTATCTCTTACATCATGGTTTTGAGATGAAGTCAGCATTAAGTAAATCCCGTAGTAGGATGCTGACATCAGCAAAGCCACCGGATCAATGAAATCTACATCCGAGATGAGATGGTAAAGAAAGGGGATGGGATGTCTTCGAATACAGAGACAACACCCTATCTTCTTCTTCTTCTTCTTCTTCTTCTTCTTCTTCTTCTTCTTCTTCTTCTTCTTCTTCTTCTTCCTTTTTTTCTTGTCTTCTAGGAATAAGGTTATTATCTATATATAGTGAGTAATCCCCTGGAAGAAATAAAGATAATAAACGGTGCTCTCTCTCTCTCTCTCTCTCTCTCTCTCTCTCTCTCCTCTCTCTCTCTCTCTCTCTCTCTCTCTCTCTCTCTCTCACATTTGCAAAAATTATGCATTTCCGTCTAGTCAATAATAACATTACTAAATGTTAAAGACAACACACAGGACTCGATGGGGAGATAATCACACACGAAGTTAATAGCAGCTACAATTAACAACAATGAATAATGAACAAGAGAAATGAATAAATAGAAAACAAAATCGTGGATGTTAGGAAACATTCAATATTTTGTGCTTGTAATTATTTTTTACTTATTTATCAGGAACATTTTCGTAACTGCAATGGTTGGTTCACAAGTCACTTCCAATTACCTAACCGTGACAGTGATAACATAAACTCTCTCTCTCTCTCTCTCTCTCTCTCTCTCTCTCTCTCTCTCTCTCTCTCTCTCTCTCTCCAAATTCTCAGATTGGATTTGATAAATCGTATGGTGGGGTTTCACTCCATTCACCCTTATCACAATTAATTCATCTTTATAGAAAATATCGATACGTAAAAAAATTCTGATTTCATAGTAAACTGGGAGGTTATGTACCACCATCAAAATATAATTAATCTCTAGTTTGTAAATCATTGTCAAAACGAGTATCACTACTTTACCAGATTTAACAGCTGCATCATATGTCATCATTACTACTACTACTACTACTACTACTACTACTACTACTACTACTACTACTACTATCCTTCTTACATGTAGCACCCTTACTGGCAATACCATTAAAATTACATCAATCCTACCGCTGATTTTTTTTTTATTTACAACGCAAATTCAATTGAACGCTCGGCTCTCACACTCATTCCCACGGTGCCATAATTCCACGCTGTTTTTTTTCTGCCGATGAATAATAATTTTGATTATTGGGAGCTGACTTTTAATCTCATTTTCAATAAATGGATATATCAACGCTTAATTGTCGAATTAATTTGAATACAAATGACGGGGTGGTGGTGTTGACTTTTTTCCTCATTGCCTGCAGTGAAATGTACTGTGGAGTCACGTGCTGTGGGTTGTTCCTGAAAGTGAATAATGATTTACTTTTAAGATATGGTGGTTTGAGTCAATTAGGACTCATTAGTATGAAAACATTTCTCAGTGTTATAGCAATATATCTGGTTTTTATGATTCATTTATGAGTTTTTACAGCAGATTTTCCAGAGGTGATATAATTATATTTCTTGTGTAGGAATCATTTATGATTTATTATTAAATTTTGTCCCTAAGTGTAATGGACATATCTAATTTTATGAGTCATTTATGAGTTTTAATAAATGCGCAACATTTCTAAATTAGAGACTGATCTTCTTTTAAGTTAAATTAAGGCATTCCATTTAATTAAATTTTATATTGCAAGTGAAATCATATAATTCTATGAACTTCAGGTTAAAATTTAAGTGGAATCACCGAATTCCATGAAACGCAAGGGTAAAATTCAAGTAGAATTGTCGAATTCCACGAAAATCAATTGAGGATAGAATATAAAGGGATGGGGCGAATTCCATTTAACTCTAGGTTGAAAATTGTGTGGAATTTCTGAATTCTATTCAAATCAAGGTCGAAATTTATGAGAAATTACTGAAATTCATTTAACTTGAGTTTAAAGTTTTTGTGGTGTTATTAAATCATGTGAAACATAAGGCTGAAACTAGGTTGAAATTTATGTGGCATCGCCAAATTACATTCAACTCAAGGTTGAAATATATGTGGAAATGGAAAATTACATTCAAATCAAAATTGAAATGTCTGTGGAATTACCGAATTCTATCCAAAACTGGTTCATATGTATGGCAATAATACTTGTCAAACAGGATCTATTTGGGAAAACAATTAACTCTGAGGTCTTCAATAGGCTGCCGTTGTGAGAGTTTATTTTCAAGTCATTAATTAAACTGTATTTGTCACGATAGATAAAAAAGATTGAAATACAAATCCTAAGGAAATAAAAAAAGATACTATATATTAAAGTACTGACAAACATAGAGATATACGAACACACTAAAAACACTCAAATGCAGATACCATCAGAGCCCAGTTTAATTATTATATTCAGCCCATACTAGGCAGAAGGGAAAACGTTAAAGATATGGTCACTAAAATTTGTATCAAATCAACTCCGAGAAATGTCACTGACTCGCCTCCTGAATAATGAAATCCAAAATCAATGAGGAATTTCTTTCCCAAAATGTTATAACGTTCCAGAAAAATTCAAATGAAGTATCCTTCACATACTTTCACATACAAATTAGGTGAATTTTTCTCCCTGCAGACAAACAATTACTTATTAATGGAAAACATTACTGCATTATTTCAAATATGTTTCCTATTTCACACAAATTCTGAGTGAAATAGATTAGTGGAAGTTGAGGCCATAGTTCTTCTTGTGAATTCATGAAAGTTTTATTTTATCAATAATAAACTTTAAGCCTGATTTTGCTAAATAAGAATAGCGATGATAATCGTATACGGTACACTTAATAGGTCATGTTTTTACTAATTCATTATCACTAAAAACAATATGCGAGTCTAAAAAAGATATAAAATTTGTACAAAAATGTTTGACCAGGCTCCTGTAATTACTATTGTGCAATATACTCTTATTATCCTTACTCAACACACACTTATATTAAATATATATATATATATATATATATATATATATATATATATATATATATATATATACATACATACATATATATATATATATATATATATATATATATATATATATATATATATATATATACATGTATATATATATACATGTATATATATATATATATATATATATATATATGTATATATATATATATAAAACTATATATATATATATACATATATACATATATATATATATATATATATATATATATATATATATATATATATATATATATATATATATACACACATTGTCAGATCATTAGGAGGGTATTATACAATTAAAGATAAAGGATACACGACAAACAATTTTTAATTTTTTTTTAGCCTTATGTTCATTTATCTCTAACATTTAACGGGTCAATCCTTTTCATAATCTAGTATATATCATGCTTTATTACTAATCTTTATCGGCAGAAACATCGTTACTGCCTATTTTTAATAAAAAAAAAAAATAAACATGCACATGAGTACTTTTTGTCACAATACATCATAACATAAGAATACAAACATATTTATTAGGTCACGTTTATTTTAAATGAGCTCCATAATCACCATCAAAACCTTCAGTATTTCAAAAAGAGCTTCGCAAAAGAATTTTTATCGCAAAATATACTATTTCAATAAAAAATAATTATCTATTATCAGATCAAATGATGAATTACCAGTATTCAAGTATAATCGCCTTTCCCTAATATGATATCCAATTACATCAACACCAGGTTAATAATCCCTAATGCGATGTAATCATGATCAAATGATTAACTGATTATTTGATGATGAAGATTATCTATAGCATTACTATTTAGGGCAGAGGTCGGTAGGTCGAGTCTATGTAGTATCCTCATATCCTTCCATTCAAATCAGCAGTTCAATGTCCAGATCATTTGCGTTTCGAGAAATATCCATTAATCATAGAAAAACTATAGATCCCCAAAACTATTTTCTATTCATTTACTGATTTATTTCCCTTATTTAGCAGCTGCTGGTCAGAAACACGTGAAAAAATGAGGGAAAGTAAGACGAAAGGGGACTTATCAGTGAGTTGGGAAAATAAAAGCAGTTATTGAATCCCATAAACTGTACCTAATGTAGAATACCGGTCGCCAGAAACAAAAATAGCCAAATGACTAATATACATGACATAAAGGTCGGATTTTCCTTTTCAAAACATTAAACTTTGACAGAAAGGAATGGTTTAATGTTCTAACATTTAGCAGAAGGCAAATAAGAAAATCAAACTTATTAATCTCTTGCTAAAACCTAAAATTATTACATGAATAAACGAGGAGTTTTTTATTCTTTACTGTTGAATCCTTTTTCTTCTGTTGCCCGTCCCGTTGCCTTTCGCTAAAAAGAAACATAGAGAAAAAATAAAATATAAGCAAAACACCTGTTGGTTGAATCCTCTTCTCTGCAATTTCCCGCAATATGCAAATACGGTATAATACCCCCCGAAAGATGGCGTGTAAGCTGATTTAAAATATTCCCCAAATAATACAAGGACCATTCGGTAC
>NC_090733.1:166092143-166094643 GCF_036898095.1 Palaemon carinicauda | reverse complement strand
CCACGTTTCCCATTTTCATCCTCATCCTCCTCCCCTTCCTCGTTTCACATTTTCATCCTCATCCTCTTCCCCTTCCTCCTTTTCCATTTGCATCCTCATCCCCACCCCCTTCCTCCTTTTCCAATGGTATCCTCATCCTCCTCCCCTACATCCTTCCCAATTTTCCTCCTCCTCCTCCTCCCATTCCTTCTTTCCCATTTTCATCCTTTTCCTCCTCCCCTTCCTCCTTTCCCATTTTCATCCTCATCCTCCTCCCTTCCTCCTTTTCCATTTTTATCCTCATTCACCTCCCCTTTCTCCTTTTCCATTTGTATCCTCATCCTCCTCCCCTTCTTCCTTCCCCATTTTCCTCCTCCTCCCCCCATTCCTTCTTTCCCATTATCATCCTCATCCTCCTCCCTTTCCTCCTTTCCCATTTATTCCTCATCCTCCTCTCTTCCTCCTTTCCCAATTTCATCCTCATCCTCCTCCCCTCCCTCCTTTCACATTTTTATCATCATTCTCCTCCCCTTCCTCCTTTTCCATTTGTATCCTCATCCTCCTTCCCTTCCTCTTTTCATATTTTTATCCTTATCCTCTTTCCCTTCCTCATTTTCTATTTTCGTCCGCATCCTCCTCCCCTTTTCTCCTTTCCCATTTTCATCCTAATCCCCCTCCCCTTTCTCATTTCCCATTTCTATCCTCATTCTCCTCCCTTTCCTCTTTTCCATTTGTATCCTCATCCTCCTCCCATTCCTTCTTTCATCCTTCTTGCCTGTTTTGGCTCTCATCCTCCTCCCTTTCCTCATTTACCACTTGTGTCCTCATCCTCCTCAATTTCCTCCTTTTCCATTTTCTTCCTCATCCTTCTCCCCTTCTTTCCTATTTTTTATCCTTATCCTCCTCCCTTTCCTAGTTTCCCATTTTCGTCCTCATGCCTCCCCTCATTCCTCCTTATACATTTTCCTCCTCCTCCCCTTCCTGCTTTCACATTATCATCCTCATCCTCCTCCCCTTCCTCCTTTTCAATTTTAATTCTCATCCTATCCCCCTTCCCCCTTTATTTTTTTTAATCCTCCTCCTCCTCCCCTTCCTCCTATCCTATTTTCCTTTTCATCCTCTTCATCTTCCTCCTTTCCCATTTTCATCTGACTCATCCTCCCCTTCCTCCTTCCATACTTTTATCCTCATTCTCCTCCCCTTTCTCCTTTCACACTTTCATCCTCATCTTCCTCTCCAATATCCCTTCCTATTTTCATTTTCATCATCTTCATCTTCCTCCTTTCCCCTTTTCATCCTACTCCTCCTCCCCTTCCCCCTTTCATATTTTTATCCTTAATCTCCTCCCCTTCCTCCTTTCAAATTTTCATCCCCTTCCTTCCTCTCCTGCCTTCTTTCCCCTTTTCATCCTCATTTTCCTCCCCTTCCTCCTTTCACACTTTCGTCCTCATCTTCCTCCCCTTCCTCCTTTACCATTTTCATCCTACTCCTCCCTTCCTCTTTCCCATTTTTTTCCTCATTCTCCCCCAATTCCTCCCTTCACATTTGCATCCCCATCCTCCTCCCCTAACCTCTTTCCCTCTTTTCATCCGCATCCTCCTCCATTCCTCCTTTTATATTTTTATCCTCATCCTCCTCCCCTTTCTCCTTTCCAATTTTCCTCCTCCTCCTCCTCCTCTCCTTCTTCTTTTCACATTTTATACTCGTCCTCCAGGCCTTCCTCCTTTCCCCTTTCTCCTCTCCCATTTTCATGCTCATCGTCCTTCCTTCCTCATTTCCCAATTTCTCCTCATCCTCATCCCGTTCCTTCTTTCCCATGTTCGCCCTAATCCTCTGTTAGGAAGCCCCCATGCACTCCTTTCTTTCGTAAACGGTTCTGTTGTAAGAAATAGTTTCGAAGCGGTTCGAAGGCTTCGTTCCGTCGGTTCGTTCATTGGATCCTAATCACTGAAAACCGCTCTGCGCCCTCTCACCCAAAAAAGGCCGTAGCATGGGAGGACAAAAAATGAATAAAAATAGAAATCCCAATCCAATATCCACTCAAGTTGACGCCGTAGGACTAACTAGTGTTGCGTGAGGTTAGTCGGATGTGTTCATGTAAAAACGACTCCCTGGAATCCGTTTATGAACGCCATCGAATTAAAAACCACTTAACGTGATTTGATTCTCTTTCTTGAGGGATCAGGTCTGTCCTCAGCTCGGGGTCTGGTTCGAAATATGGGATTATATTATATTTTCATTAAAGCGATTAAGTTCTATTGTTTCCCTCTCACTGGAAAGTTAAAAGATAGGAGGGAAATCTAAAAAAGGTATATATTTAGTTAGGTTTTGGCGGAAAAATACTTTAACTGGCCTTTGGACATTGAAGTTGGTGATTTCAAAGAAAAATTAAGGAATAAATAAGAAAAACAATTTAGATGGTAAAGAGTGACTCATAGAAATAAAGACAATAAGAAACATTAAATTACTTTAACTGTAAAATTTCTAAATATCTTGAAAGTAATAAACATAAATATTTTAC
>NC_090733.1:166082143-166089643 GCF_036898095.1 Palaemon carinicauda | reverse complement strand
TATATATATATATATATATATATATATATATATATATATATATATATATATATATATATACATATATGTATATATATATAAATATATATATTTATATATATATATATATATATATAGAGAGAGAGAGAGAGAGAGAGAGAGAGAGAGAGAGAGAGAGAGATAAGTAGATAAATATATCTTATGCATAAACAGATGTATATATGGTGTAGTATAAACACATACGTACACACACATATATATTTGTATGTATATATATATATATATATATATATATATATATATATATATATATATATATATATATATATATATATATATATTTATATATATATATATATATATATATATATGTATATATATATATATATATATATATATATATATATATATATATATATATATATATATATATATATTATATATATATATATATATATATATATATATATATATATGTTATGTATTAACGGAATTTTGACTTTGTTTACATCAGCCTTGTTATTGCATTTTTGTTTTATGTAAAATTAGTATAAAATTTAGTTTATAAGGCTTTAGTTGTAAATTTTTTTTTTTTTTTTTTTTTTTTTTTTTTTTTTTTTTTTTTTTTTTTTGAAGTGCGGTTTTAACCTCCTCCCCGCTTGTTTGAAGATTTGTAAGTGTCTAGTTTAACGTTTGTTTATTTTCTGTGTTTTCGAGTCCTTGGTGAGAAGAGACACCCGTGTTTACCTGTGAGGAACTGGATTGCTAAAAGACAAAGTTCGAGCTCGAGGTTACCCGGACCTACTTCAGCAGCTGGCTTATGTTAGCCTTTCGGAGGATTGCGACTCCAACGGTTGACGGCTTTTAGCAGGTGAATTTCTGGCACTTGTGGTGACTTGTATTTCCTGTGTGTTCTCTTCTCTGGTCCGCAGCGCCGACGTAGGAATCCCGGCTTTAAGGTGGACTGGGAGAGACACCACTGTCAACGCATCCTTGCCATAGTCAGCTGCGGGAGCTTTGGAGCTCTTGGTGACATGTAGGGAAGCAGTTGCCAGGTAGGAGATCTTATTTACCTTCTTTTTGGGTTGTGACTCTATATCCCCCCACCCCCTTTTGATGAGGAATCCTGCTGAGCTGCACTCCCTACAGTAGCTGAGCGTTTGCGAAGTCGCTACTTTGGATGGGCAGGAGGCAATTTTATCCTGCCCCAAAGAGAGTGAGAATAAGTATATATTTTGTTTTTATGTGTTTAGTTACTAAATTATCTGACTCTCTCTCGTTGAGAGTGTGGCGTTTCACTTTGGGGGTTGTTAATTGTTAATTGTTATTTGTTAAGTGTTAGTTATTAAGAGTTAGTTGTAAGTTGTTAATTCAAATTGTTAGGTAATCACAAGGTTGACTGTTCTAAAAATTGTTGTTAATAAATATTGTTTTTCCAAGTGTTTTTGTGTCCGCTGACCATTTTACTGCCTGATATTTTTGTAAACACAGACCTCTCTTATCATGCAATAAGAACTTGTACCACGGCCCGACAAGAGTCATAACATATTTGGCAACCCTGACAGGATTGAGAGCTCAGGTTATCCGGTATTTTGGTCTGTGGAGCGACACTCAGGTGTACTCTTCAATATTTATTTATTTTGTTTTAGTGCTGCCTTTCCCCCCTGAATTTTTTCTTTGTTTTACGAAATGGAGGGACTTGTTTTTGATCCAGCTGAGTTTTTCGTGTCAGTTGATTATATTAAGTATTTGCCCGTGCTAGGTAAGAAACAATTAGTTGAGTGTGCTAAGTGGCTGGGTGTACTGCGGAAGACGACTGACACCAGAACAGAGATATTGGTATTAGTTAGGGATAAAATAATACAGGAGTTAGCTGAAGCTGAGCATTCAGAAAGCGAGAGTGAGGTAATTGGTGATAGTGAGGAGAGTTTGAGTGAGGGTTTAGAAGAGGACAAAGTAAGTATGAGGGCTGGTCTAACTCTGTTTGAGGATCCTCCTTTCGTAGGTACCATTTATGAGGGTCCAGCAAATGTGTCCTCTAATCCGTTCTTGGCCCCCCTAATTCTGTACCCTTCAAATTTCTGGCCCCTGTTAATACATTGGGTGACTCCAAGGAGGAGAAGGAATACAATCTCCTCTGCAAGTGCATAGAGCTGCAAAAAATGGAGTTTGAGGAGAACGAGCAGGTAAGGAGTCATAAGTTGGAGATGGCGAAATTAAACATAGGGATGCCTAGGTTGCAGGGGGCCAATTTGATGAGTTCCCCTGAAAATACATTCAAGATCGATTTAATATAGGTGCTGCACTAATATTAGTGACAGTGTTTGACAAAAAGGATGCCCCCGAGTTCTTCAAGGCATTTGAGTGTGTGGTCTCCCGATTGTCTTGGGCCCCAGAAATGTGGGCTGTATTAATACAGTGTAGGTTAGTGGGCAAGGCAATGCGGGTGTATAATGCCTTGGAGGAGGGAGTAGCTCGGGATTACCAGAAGGTAAAAGCCTTAATTTTAAAGTCCTACGACTCGGTCCCTGAAGCCTCCCGCCTCCGGTTTCGCAACTATATGAAACACCGTGCGCAGTCTTTCGTGGAGTTTGAGCGTGTCAAGGAGGAACAGTTGGACGAATGGCTGAAAAGTCGTCAGATAGTCACTTTCACTGCGTTACGTGAACTGTTACTCCTTGAGGAGTTTAAGAAGGCCTGTAGCAGGGAGTTGAGAGTTCACCAGGATGAGGTAAAAAGTGTGAAATTGAGTAGTGCCGCTCAGTTAGCGGATGAATTTGTATTGACTCAACGGTCAGGTAGCAGTAGTTTTATGTATAAGACTTTAAATAATCAAACATCTTGCTCCCCTAAAAATGGTAGGAGAGGGGAAACCCCCTCGTCGACTCCCCATATCCCTAAGAATGGTAATATTAATTCTAATTCTTTTTCAGGTGATAGGGATGTCCTCCTCCCCCTAAAGTTTTTGCTAATAGAGACTTCCCAGGTGGGGGAAATAACAGGTACGGTGGAAGTAGAAGCTCAGCCCGTAAAGGAAGCTGTTTTTGGTGCAACAAGCCCGGGCATTTCTGAAACCAGTGTAATGCTCGTAGGATGTACCTACAACGCAATAATCAAAGTCCTGTAGCCTTGATTAATGATAAGTCAGAGGTTAGTAGCAGTAGTCCTGTAGACATACCTGTAGTAGATAGGAGTAGTTTAGTAAATAGTAGTAAGCCTAATGTTCCTAGTCCCCAATCATGACTCAAGTGCAACAAATATGTGGCCTGGAAAGTTGATTTTTGACTCTCGTGTTGTCGAGAAGAAGTGTTTTTGGGACACTGGTTCTGCCAGGTAGTTAGTCATGAAAAGGGCTCTAAATGGTTTTGAAAAATATACTGGAAATTTTGTATTGTTGGGAGGTTTTCCGGATTCAGTTGTGTCCGCTCCGTGGTTATGTCCGCATATCTTTTCCAAGATATGATCACATCACTGAGTTAGCTGCGGTGGATAGTCTACCTATCCCGGGTATTGATAGTATCCTGGGAAATGATATGCTGGATAGTGAAAGACGGGAGCTGTTCCCTATATTATCAGTAAATGCTAGGCTGTAATGACTCGGTCCGCAGCAAAAGCTGCTAATTTACTTGATGTGGAGAGCGATGATGACTTAATGTTAAGTAGTGTAGAGTTAAATGTTTTAAGGCCCGGGCCAGTAGAGAGTAGTTGTAACGATGTAGTTAATATGAAACTGGATTGGGGCAGAGCTGCTTTTATTAAAGCTCAAAAAGATGAATTTAATTTTGATTTGAGCGATGTTGAGGATCTGACTACACCTAGGTTTGGAGTTTTAAAGGGCTTATTATATAGGTTTAGTCATCCCGCATCTAATAATTTGAATAAAACTGGTCAGGTGGAAAAGATTGTGGTACCTTCTCAATTCAGAAAATCTGTTATGGAGTTAGCTCATAGTAATTTTTTTTTTCATGTCATTTGGATGTGTTAAAACTTTTCATAGCCCGGCTAGGTATTTTTGGTGGCCTGGAATTAAATTGAGACTCGTCAGGTTATGGGTAAACCAAATCAGGGGATCCCTAAAGCCCCGTTTCATCCCATACCTGCTATAGGTGATCCATTTTCTGAGTTAGTAATTGATGTGGTAGGTCCCTTACCCAAAATTAAAACAGGTGACGTATATTTACTAACTATCATGGATAGAGCCTCTCGCTTTCCTGAAGCTATACCTATAAGGTGTATTACTTCCAAAGTTCTCTTTGAAAAATTATTGGATTTCTTTTCCAGGTATGGTCTCCCTTGTGTAATTCAGACTGACTGCGGGACGAATTTGACGAGTAAGGTATTTAGGGGTAAGTGTGCCGAATTGGCCATTCAGCACGGTACCAGCGTACCTTAACGCCCGGAGAGTCAAGGAGTGGTGGAAAGGTTCCACCAAACCCGGTCCTGAAAAAACATTGTTATGATCATGATAGTGACTGGACAAAGCCCTCCCTTTTGCCCTTTTTGCTATCAGGAATCACCCTAACTCTTCCACTAGTGTAGCTCCTTTCGAGTTGGTATTTGGGCACAAGGTTCGCGGACCATTGGAAATTAATTTTGAAATGCTCAAATCCAACTGGAAAGAGGAAATAAATGTTAAAAGGTTTGTGGAAGACTTGAAGGGAAGAATGGTTAGTGCCTGGAAGTTTGCCAGGGAAAAATTGGAGTGGTCCCAGTCGGTAATGAAGAACAACCTTGACAAAAAGGTAAAGGTACGTTCATTTGAGCCTGGGGAGTTGGTTTTTGTGCTGAGTATGGCCACGGATAGGTGTTTCGAACCAAAATATAAGGGCCCTTGGATGGTTTTGAGGAAACTGTCAGAGGTTAATTATGAAATTGAAGCTCCCGGTTCAAGCCATATGTGACAAATTTTTCTTTCCGGTTGAGATATGGATGGATCACAATCCTCTGCTTTTCATCGAGCGGATGAAGGGAGCAAACCAGAGGATTTTGTGATGGGCCGTTTTTCTGCAGGAATTCAATTTGGTTATAAAACATGTTAAAGGGACTGACAACAGAATTCTTAATACCATTTCTAGAATTTAGTGTGCTTGCCTGATCCTTCTCATACGCCAACTTCCTCGTTTCTCCTTTGAGGTTGTATAAGAATTTTTTTTAGCTTTGTAGATGAAGTTTAGGAGGTTTCTTTGAGTGGTATACACTCTAGTGTTTTATAAAGGTTCCCCTAAAATTAATTATTGATTTGTCCCAATATACTAAGACTTTTGATTGTATAATAATACATATAACTTTTTGGACTATAAAACCAGTGTATTGTAGGTTAAGGTGTATGTCTGTGGGCGTACCTGTAAGTTAATTTAGGTTTAGTTAGGTAGGTTTGTTTCCATAGAATAGGAGATTTTTGACTAAGTATGGTAATATTGGATCTTTAAAAATAATGGCGAGCTATATAAAGCTTTTGGTTTGTATTCTTTATACTTATTGTTCTTACTTTACAGGTGCATTTCCATTTGTATATGAAAAAAAATAATAATTTTTCTGTTTAAAATTTTCTTTTTTTCTTCGGGGAGGAAGGTATTATGTATTAATGTAATTTTTACTTTTGTTTACGTCAGCCTTGTTACTACATTTTTGTTTTATGTAAATTAGTATAAAATTTAGTTTACAAGGCTTTAGTTGTAATTTTAATTTCTTTTTTCTTTTGAAGTGCTGTTTTAACCTGCTCCTCGCTCGTTTGAAGATTTATAAGTGTCTAGTTTAACGCTTGTTTCTTTTATGTGTTTTTCGAGTCCTTGGTGAGAAGAGACACGTTTGTTTACCTGCGGAACTCGATTGCTAAAAGACAAAGTTGAGCTCTGGGTTACTGGACCTACTTCAGCAGCTGGCTTATATGAGCTTTTCCAGGATTGTGACACCAACGGTTGACGGCTTTTAGCAGGGGAATTTCTGCCATCTGTGGTGACTTGCATTTCCTGTGTGTTCTCTTCTGCGGTCCGCAGCGCCGACGTAGGAATCCCGGCTTTAAGGTGGACTCGGGAGAGACACCACCATCAACGCATCCTCGCCATAGTCAGCTGCATGAGCTTTGGAGCTCGTGGTGACATGTAGGGAGGCAGTTGCCAGGTAGGAGATCTTATTTACCTTGTTTTGGGGTTTTGACTCACTTTCCCCCCCTTTTGATGAGGAGTCCTTCTGAGTTGCATTCCCTACGGCAGCTGAGCGTTTACGAAGTCAATACTTTGGTTGAAGCAGGAAGTGATTTTATCCAGCCCCAAATGAGGGTGAGGATATGTATGTTTTGTGTTTTTTGTGTGTTTAGTTACTAAGTTATCTGACTCTCTCTCCTTGAGAGTGTGGCGTTTCACTTTGAGGGTTGGTAATTATTAATTGTTATTTGTTAAGTGTTAGTTATTAATGTATTAATAGTTAGTTGTAAGTTGTTAATTCAAATTGTCAGGTAGTCACAAGGTTGACTGCTCTAATAATTATTGTTAATAAATATTGTTAAGTTTTTCCGAGTGTTTTTGTTTCCGCTGACCATTTTACTGCCTGTTATTTTTGTAAACACAGACCTCTCTTATCGTGCAATAAGAACTTGCACCACGGCCCGACAAGGGTTGTAACAATGTATATATATATATATATATATATATATATATATATATATATATATATATTATATATATATATATATATATATTATATATATATATATATATATATATATATATATGTGTATATATATATATATATATATATATATATATATGTATATATATATATATATATATATATATATATATATATATATTCATATATACATATATACTGTATCTACACACATATATATATATATATATATATATATATATATATATATATATATATATATATGTACATAGTTATATATAGGCAAGTATTTATATACATGTTTGGAGTGTACTATATATTTTACATTCTAAGGTTTTGTTTCTCAAAGTATGGGAGTAAACGTTTATGCCTGTGTTCGTTTATCAACAAATGTAAACCATTATATCCTTTGTGCTCTCCATTATCGTTGTGTGAAACTTTAAATTTATAATATTATTCATTCATGAAAAAAACTGATTTTCTAGATTGCATTTCAGTTTCTCGATTGTGCTTCCCCATGAAAAAATGTAAGACGACAATATAAAACATTAGATGACAATATACACTTTCACATTCTATAAAGCTAAAATATAAACAAATTGTTTTTACAATATCAACAGAATTAAAACATTTCAACTTATCTCTATAATGATGAACAAACATATCTTAAATCCCCTTTGCTAAAAAAAGGTCTTCAGTTTCATAGAACGTGATTGTCTGTAGCCTATTTTATTTTTACTGAAACTTCTTAAGATATAGAATGTAGCGAGAAATACTTTTCAAGGCAAGAATCTATGACCACGATGGCACGTTGAATGTGCTGGAGAAGTTCAATAAAAAAGGTAAAAAAAATCTTTAATCAATTGGAAAAAGACCTGAAGCACAAGAATGATT
>NC_090733.1:166077217-166081643 GCF_036898095.1 Palaemon carinicauda | reverse complement strand
AAGAGAGAGAGAGAGAGAGGAGAGAGAGAGAGGAGAGAGAGAGAGAGAGAGAGAGAACTACTATTCCTTCTCGGACAGGTCAATTACCATAGGTAATCATCAAATGTCGAAAATAGGTATAAAATGTTCCGTAAACTTATTAAGTAAATATTTTTAGTATTCCGGGTATTTCAAGTTAAATCTATCAAGGCATTGAGTTACTGCGATTTTAAACATAAAACTATATGGCAAAACATGAATAAACAGTACACCTTTTACTGATACCGCGGAAAACTACTGCTATTGCTACTACTGCCTACTACTGCTATCTATTATAATTATGCATATACAGATTTGAACAAACAACATTAATTCCATACGTATCCATCACCAATACACAAAGGTTATTTCATACTAAAAATTACAAAGGAAAATATAAAGACAGAAATAATCCAACAAGAACAAATCAAATAAGAACAAATTCTACGCACAAGTATTTCTTTTTTGCAGCCTTTCAACAACATTTTCGAACCCCCAAAAATCATGTTATCCTGTTTTTTTTTTTTTTTTCTTTTTTTTTTTTTTTTTTTTTTTTTTTAGTCAATTATCACCATAAATCAAAGTCATAACAAACTTGGAATCAAATCTAATTTCAAAATGTTTAAGAACTAAGAATCGTCCTTAACACCACAAATTATAATCAGGATTTACGATTTCCTCTTTATCTCTAACTTCACGACGTCGACTAAACAAATTCCTGAAGTGGGAGAACAAATCATATAATCGTTTTCCCGGTTACTTATTTGCTCCTTGTTCTTCTAACTATAAAGGAGAAGAAAACCCTCTTGCTCAGACCAAGAATCATACTTCTTTGATTAAGTTTTGAGAGGGAACTAGAGTGGATCGCTTTGCACACTGCTTAATTAATTCAATCTCCGATGAAGATGATGATACTCGTGGACAGATCAGATTAAAGTAGATCCGAGTCTTTCAACATCCGAGATTAATAGATTTGCCAGGAAGGGGTATCTTAGAAGTGATATATCGGAAAGAGAGAGGTTGCTATATTAATTTTAAATTTATTTACTAAACAAGCATCTATGTAATTAGGAAATTCAATCTAGTAAACATATAATCAAAATTTTCTATACAAATTCCAATAGTTTTCATGTAACGAATATTGGTCTAATATAAGTTGTAATAACCTAATTTTTAGGGTTAGAGGTTACAAGTCCCATGCTTGTCACATGCAGTAGGGTAACAGGAAGTCCTGTTGCAACTGGAGGGGAAAAGATTCCTGCCGGAGGAAGAAAGATTCCAGTAGGAGAAAAGTTCCAGAAGGCGGAGAAGCGGAGAAGGGTTCCATTAATAGAGATGATATAACAGGAGTGGGGAAGGTTGCAGTAGGATACAAGAGGTCTCTTTGCAAGAGGGGAAAGGTTCTGGTTGGAGAAAAAAAGGTTCCAATAGGAAATGGAGGGTAAGTGTCAGTAGAATTGGGAAAGGTTCGACTAGGATGAGGTTTCAGAAGAAAAAAAAATGTCTTATTACAAGAGGAAAAAGGTTTAGTTGAAGAAAATGGTTCCAGTAGAAGAAGGGGGTAAGTACCAGTAGGCTTGGGAAAGGTTCGAGTAGGAGGAGGTTTCAGAAGGAGACAGAAAGGTTTCATTACAAGAGGAAAAGGTTCTGATTAGAGGAAAAAAGTTCTAATAAAAGGAGGGGGCTGAGTACCGGTAGGATTGGGAAAGGTTCGAGTAACAGGAGGTTTCAGAAGGAGACAGAAAGGTCTCTTCACAAGAGGGAAAGGTTCCGGTTGGAGAAAAAAAGGTTCCAATAGAAGGAGAGGGTAAGTACCAATAGAATTGGGAAAGGTACGAGAAGGAGGTTTCAGAAGAAGAGAAAAAGTCTCATTCCAAATGGAAAAAGTTCCAGTTGGAGGAAAAAGGTTCCAATAAGTAGGGGTTAAGTGCCAGTAGGATTGGGAAAGGTTCGCGTAGAAGGAGGTTTCAGAAGGTGGCAGAATGGTCTCATTACAAAAGGAAAGGGTTCCGGGTGGAGAAAAACGCTTCCAATATGAGAGGGGAAGTACCAATAGAATTGGGGAAGGTTTCAGTAGGAAGAGGTTTCAGAAGGAGACAGAAAGGTCTCATTACAAAAGGAAAAGTTTCCAGTAGGAGGAAATGGGTTCCAATAGAAGGGGGGAGGGTTAAGTACCAATAGGATTGGGAAAGGTTCAAGTAAGAGGAGGTTTCAGGAGACAGAAAGATCTCATTTACCGGAGGAAAAGGTTCTGGATAGAGGAAAATGTTTCCAATAGGAGAGGGTAAGTACCCGTAGTGTTGGGAGAGGTTCAAGTGGGAGGAAGTTTCAGAAGGATACAGATGTCACATGTAGAATAATTAAAGTAAAAATAAAAATATTAATGGTGTTGATTTAAGTCGCAGGAAGTAGGGCAGTGATTGCTGACCTATGACCTCATCTCAAAGATTGCTGGGTATTGTAAACTATGTCACAAGCCACCGGGTCTGAAGAAAGAGTTGCACCAATAATGTGGAAAGTAAACTGTTGTCATTCTTTTCCCAGGTCAAAGCATGAGGGAAGTTGGACAAAAGCCAGGGGCTTTGAGTTGCGGCAACCTAGATCTGGATGACCTAGATCGCAGTTGTCACGTAGCAAAAGGACGCTACCTATATCCTAGTAAAAGCACCTGACCCCCATAGAGACAGGTGCCATAAAAACTCACACTCGGAAGTAGAGCAACGGGAGTCGGGCACGGGAGAGAGGCCGCTTGGCCTTGTTACCGCTGGGCAATCATTATTACCCCAAAACGACACCCCACTAGGTTGCGATCGTAGCAGTAACTTTTGCCTTTGACTTATAACGTGAGACAAGTATTTTCTGTGTTCCCCTCTCTTTTGCTGGACTTAGATAGAAATTAAGACTTTAATGTTTAACTAATAAGTCAGTTTTGGGACTTGAGATAAATTGCTATTTCACTGATGGAAGAAGATTAACCGTAACTTACTTCTACCCGATTATGCCTGAAGTTTAGAAGTTAATTACCTGTTCCAGTAATTTTAAAGTCAGCGAGAGACTTATATTTCTTCTGTTATGTTAAGTCCCGAGATTTAAAGTTATATTTCACTCGCTTTGAAGAATATGTCTGCTCATGTTTCTGTGAAGATTAACTTAGATACTAAATCCTCTTACGATGTAAAAGTCGACTAATTCACCGCCTCTCATCATTTATTATTTAACTGCCCATGCCATGTGACACAGAAAGGTCTCATTACCCTGAGGAAAAGGTTCTGGTTGGAGGAAAATGGTTCCAATAGAAAGAGGGGGTAAGTACCAATAGGATTGGGAAAGGTTCCAGAAGGAGACAAAGATCTCATTACAAGAGGAAAAGGTTTCGCTTGAATAAAAAAGGTTCCAATAGAAGGAATGAGTATATACCAATAAGATCGAGAAAGGTTCCAGTAGGAAGACGTTCCAGAAGGATACAGAAAGGTCTCATTACAAGAGGAAAAGGTTCCAGTTACAGGAAAAAGTTTCCAATAGATGGAGGGGTAAGTATCAGTAGGTTTGGGGAAGGTTCGAGCACGAGGAGGTTTCAGGAGACTGAAAGGTCTTATTATAAGAGGAAAAGCTTCAGGTTTAACCAAAAAAAAAAAGGTTCAAATAGAAGGAGGGGGTAAATATTAATCAGATTGGGAAAAAAAAATTCAAATAGAAGGAAGGGCTAAGTACAAACAGGATTGAGAAAGGTTCAAGTATGAGGAGGTTTCAGAAGAAGACAGAAAGGTCTCATTACAAGAGGAAAAGGTACCAGCTGGAGAAAAACATTTCCAGTAAAAAGAGGGGGTGAGTACCAATAGGATTGGAAAAGGTTCCAATAGGAGGAGGTTTCACAAGGAGGCAGAAAGGTGTCATTACAAGAGGAAAAGGTTCCGGTTGGAGAAAAAAGGTTCCAATAAAAGGAGGGGGTAAGTACCAATTGAGTTGGGATATGTTCCAGTAGGTGGAGGTTCCAGAAGGAGACAGAAAGGTCTCATTACAAGAGGAAAAGGTTCCGGTTGGGGGAGAAAAGGTTTCAATAGAAGCAGGTGGTAAATACAAATAGGATTGGGAAAGGTTCGAGTAGGAGGAGGTTTCGGAAGGAGAGAGAAAAGTCTCATTATAATAGGAAAAGGTTCTGTTTGGAGAATAAAGGTTCCAATAGAATGAGGGGTTAAGACCAATAGGATTGGGAAAAAGTTCCAGTAGGAGGAGGTTTCAGGAGACAGAAAGGTCTCATTACAAGAGGAAAAGGTTCCGGTTGGAGAAAAAAAAAGGTTCAAATAGGAGGGGCTAAGTACCAATAAGATTGGGAAAATTTCGAGTAGGAGGAGGTTTCAAAGGAGAGAGAAAAGTCTCATTACGAGAGGAAAAGGTTTTGTTTGGAGAA
>NC_090733.1:166062217-166064717 GCF_036898095.1 Palaemon carinicauda | reverse complement strand
TTAAACTATAAAAATACTTTTAATAACTACTCAACAAAAAATATATTTAATAACTATTCAACAATAAAAAATACTTTTAAAAACTTTTAAATAAAGACAAAAATACACTTTTAATAACTATTCAACAATGAAAATATACGTTTAATAACTATTAATCCAAAACAAAAATTTTTAATAACTATTAAAGTGAAAAAAAAAACTTTTAATAAAAATTAAACAAGGAAAAAATGACTTAATAACTATTATAAACAAAAAAATACCTAATAAACAAAGAATAAAATACCTTTAAAAACTATTAAACAATGAAAAAATACTTTTAATAACTAATAAACAATGAAAAAATCTTTAATACTATTCAACAATTTAAAAAATAGTTTTAATAACTATTTAAAAAAAAATTTTTTTGATAACTACTCAGCAATGAAAAAAATACTTTTAATAACTATTAAACAAAGATTAAAAAAATACTTTTAATAACTATTCAACAACGAAAAAAATAATTTTGATAACTATTGAAAAAGAGAAATAAAAAATACTTTTAATAACTATTCAACAGTGAAAAAAAAACTTTCAATAACTAAATGCGAATAAAATAGGAAGGACGGATCTTTGTCTGAATTTATGACAAGCGAAGGAAAGGGAGAACTAAAAAAAAAATGTAATCGATGGAAGATTGTGTGAGGCGGGGAAAACAGTATTTACTATTTTTTTTTAAATAAACCAATAAATGGAAGAATGATTACTTAAATAACTAAATAAATTAATAGATGACTAAATAAATCCAATAAAAAGGACAAATGAATCAACCCATAAAAAAAATAATGGTAAAATGCAAGTTTGATTAAGTCGAGTTATACTCCTTATATGAAATTATACAGTTAAATATCTAACCATCAATTCACTGTATGAAAAAGGTTGATACATAGGCAAGAAGTTAAATAACTATACAAGGAAGAAATTTGGGCCAATCTGGAGCAGCAAACATTGGGTATGTGGCCAACTAAGTCATAAGCCTTAAGAAGTCTCAAGAATGCAATAAATGAGACACAATTTTAATGTTTACGATTAAATAATAATGCTGGGTCACAAACAGGTTCATAAATGAAATAGCAAAGGTGTTAATATATATATATATATATATATATATATATATATATATATATGTGTGTGTGTATATATATATATATATATATATATATATATATATATATATATATATTTGTGTGTGTGTATCAGTATGTATGTGTGTATATGTGTGTGAATGTGTATATATATATATGTGAATACATCACACAAACACACACATATATATTTATATATATACATATATATATACACATACACACACACACACACACATATATATATATATATATATATATATATATGTGTGTGTATATATATATATATATATATATATATATATATATATATATATATACATATATGCATATCTATACAGTATATACAAAACGGGAAAAAAGATGTTGCATTCTGAATCTCTCCAGGAACAATATTAATAACGAGAGAGAGAGAGAGAGAGAGAGAGAGAGAGAGAGAGAGAGAGAGAGAGAGAGAGAGAGAGAGAGAGAGATAAGATACTGCTGTTAAACGGTGAGAAAATCGCACCGCATTTCCTCCAGAAAACAAATTTCTGCCCCGAGAAAAATATTGACACAGTAGCGGAAAAGTACCTTTAAGAGGACGGTCCTTTTCTTTTGCTTGCTCATTATCAACCGGCGGTAATGACATTGAGCAGGGAAATGAAATGACGCGAAATGAATGCGACTTTCACTTATCTATACTCACTTCACTCAGAAAGATAAATAAAACACAAAGGAAGGGTTTATGGGAGGGAGGGGTGTTATTGACATTACCATAACATCATCATCTTACGTCATCGTCTCCCTTTTTTAAAAGAAGTCCCGTCTTCACTTTCTCTTTTTACTTTGAGTAAACGCAGAGTAAACGCCTCCTCTTCCTCTTGTTTACTCGCTCGGGAACATTTTTGAGAGAGTGGGCTATTGACGAAATTTCACCCTGAATCAACAGGGGTCTTGTATAAACCCATTCAAGAGGGAGGGGGGGGGGGGGGGAGGGGCAGGGAGGTAGGATAGCATCAGTACGGGCCTATGTATTTATTCAGCTTCCATAGTTCATCCTTTTCTTACATTTTCCCTTAACACGAGATGTGGTGAGAGAAGAGGGTATAGATAGATAAATAGATCGATAAATAGCCTTATAAATATTGAATTCAACAAGAAGAAGAATTATATAAATAGAAAAATAATTAGATAGATAGCGTTATATATGATTACTTCAACATGAAGAATAGATATAGATGTATAAGTGGATAGATACGGGACTATATAAACAGAAAGCATTTTCCTGATGAATCTCCTTAGGACGAATAATAAGAAATACATGGATAGGTGTACAGATAATTCCATTGACACATACCGTACATACATTCTCACACTCATGCAAAGCCTTTTCCTTG
>NC_090733.1:166044717-166052217 GCF_036898095.1 Palaemon carinicauda | reverse complement strand
TTATATATATTCATATATATTATATATATATATATATATATATGTTTATATATATTCATATATATTATATATATATATATATATATATATATATATATATATATATATATATGCTCTATTCCCACAACTTGTAAGAACATTATTATTATGTTAATTTACAAATTGGGAGACAAAATACCTGAAAAATTACAGCCCAAACAAGTTTACTCTTAGTAATATATAAGATATCTACAAAGATCATATTACGCAGAGTACAAAGATGTCTAAACTCTAATCAACTAAGAGAGCAGGCAGGTTTTAGAGGTGGGTATTCAACAATTGAATAAATCCGTGTAAATAACCAGCGTATGGAAAAATCAAGAGAGTATGACAAACCCTTATTTATGGTATTTTTAGACTATGAAAAAGTTTTTGATTCTATAAAAACTTCAGCAGTAGAAAAAAAAAAGACATTCAAAAGCAAGGAATAGATGAATCTTAGGTTTAACAGTTGAAAATATCTATATTGCCAATACAGCACTCATAAAACTACACAACGATAGTGAGAAAATTTCGATTGGGAAGGGAGTTAAACAGGGTGACCCCATCTCTCCTAAATTATTCACAGCGTGCCTAGAAGTTTTTAAGAATTTAGATTAGAAAAATGTAGGAATTAACATTAATGGTGAATAACTTTAACAACTTAAGATTTACAGATGATATAGTTCTACTGGATTTAATGAATCATGGGAGTAATTACAAAATATGATTGAAGACTTAAATAGAGAAAGCAGAAATATAGGAATGAAAACGAATATGAGTAAAACTAAGATAATCTTCAATGAAAATGCAGCGGCAACAATTAAGGGTTATGGACGAACGCAAGAGTCGCAACCAAAAATAGATTGAGAAACACTGCTCTATAGATTGTTAGTGAACATAGGTACATAGGAGACACAGCAAGTGTTTCCCCAGGACACGAGACTAAAATCAAAAGAAGGATAGGCATGAGATGGAGAGCTTTCAGTAAAAAAATGAGCTTATGATAAGTAAAATATCACTTTCTCAAAAATGAAAAGTACTAAATCAGATGGTCCTACCGGTATGACCTTATGCATAGGAAAATTGGAGCCTTACTAGAGACTTGAAATATAAGCTAGTTAAAACTAGAAAAACTGTTAAAAGAATAATGATGGGAAAAACACTAAGAAACAGAAAAAGAGCAACATGGATGTGAAAAGCCACTAAAGTAGATATTCTAGCAACAAGTAGGAACCAAAATGGACTAGGGCAGGGGATATAAAGAGAATGACAGATAGTAAATGGAAAAACTCGAATAACAAAATGAGTACCTACAGATCGTAAAAGAAGCAAGGAGGCAAGAGAAAACGACGGATTAACGAGCTAAGAAAATCGCGTATGGACTGGCATAGAAAGACCATAAACAGACGATAATGAAAGGACATGTCTGAGGTATATGTCCTCCAGTGGACTATCAATGGCCGTTGATGATGATGATGAGTATATATATACTGGCAATCCTTTGATATATATATATATATATATATATATATATATATATATATATATATATACATATATACATATTTATATATATATACATATATATACACACACATACACACACATATATACATATATATATATATATATATATATATATATATGTGTGTGTATATATATATACATATATATATATATATATATATATATATATATATATGTATGTATATATATATACATATATATGCACACACACACACATATATATATATATATATATATATATTATATATATATATATAATATATATATATATATATATATATATGTATATATAAATATATGTTAAATATATATATATATATATATATATATATATATATATATATATATATATAAGTATGCATATATACATATATATATATATGTATATCCATATATATATGTTACGGTCATTTTGAGGAATTGGTCATTTTGCAAACTGCCCGGTCATTTTGGAAAATTACCAAAATATCTGTCAGTATGCAAAATGCCCAAATATTTTTGCTCATTTTGGAAAATGACCAGAAGTTAGGTCATTTTACAAAATTACTATTAGTATCGTTGGTCATTTTGTAAAGTTACCTTAATAGCTGCTGGTCATTATGCAAATATAAACAAATAGTAACTTAAAATTGATTAGGAAAAGTCTAAGTGTCAGTTAGTTCCACCGGAGGTTCGGCCGAGGACGGAAATATTCGTGCTCCTCTCATCACTTATTTGTTGCAAGTATATTGTACACTGAAGAGCTTCTCAATGGAAAGTAAGAAAAGTCTTTTCCAAACAAAACTTCTGGAGTCTGAAGAAAAGAAAGCAACAAATAGTTCAAGTTTATTTCCCCGGGAAGAATACGAACGAGTAATTAG
Organism: Palaemon carinicauda; assembly: GCF_036898095.1. Taxonomy (NCBI): domain Eukaryota; kingdom Metazoa; phylum Arthropoda; class Malacostraca; order Decapoda; family Palaemonidae; genus Palaemon; species Palaemon carinicauda. The sequence goes on along the minus strand of NC_090733.1, from coordinate 166,049,809 downwards.
TCGCCTGAATGAACTTAAACAATCTAATCCTACGAAGACTAAGGAGGATTATCGTTTGTTACAAAAATATGAAATACTGGAGGTCCCAATTGAGGGTACCACCGTGCAAAAGTTGCAGAAAAAAGGAACTCAGCTGCGATTCGTTTGTGCTGAAGATGTGTTTGATGTACTTCTAGTTATTTATCGCACAATTGGCTACGGAGGAAGAACTTGTATGTGTAAGGCAACCAAAGAAAAATATGCAAACATTTCACGTGATCAGATAACGTTGTTCTTGCAGTATTGTGAGAAATGTCAGCTAAAGAAAAGTAGTGTGCAGAAGTGTGTGGTTGTTAAGCCAATTGTCTAGAACAGCATGAATTCTCGAGCTCAGGTTAGTAACGAAACAAATAAACATTATTATTCACTAAGTTATTGTAGGCATTTCCTAGCCTTCCAATCTAACCTTAATGTAATAAATTATATGCATGACCCTACTACTAACAACACTACACAATGGTCAAATGGACTGCGCTTTGTTCAGTGGCAGAAAAACACGAGTTTCCATTCTGGAATTGGCAGGACACCTTATGAAGCCATGTACGGAGAAAAGCCTCAGCTTGGTATTTCTGCTGTCAACATACCAGAAGAAATAATGGAAGGCATGGAGACAGAGAAGCAGCTGGCAGAAGCACTTTGTTTAGTTAATGAAGAAGATCAAAATGTAGAACAGGGGAGAAGTGCTGAAAGTTGTGCCATAAATTGCAACTCGTGTGGTCAAAACATTCCATGTCATCCTTCTGGTCAGTGTTGTTCAACTGTAAATGACAATGCTGATGACCCTGTGCTCTGTTGCCTATGCAATAGAAATCATAGCATTCAGGCTGAACGAAGGGAATCGAAAATGCAACAAGAGAAGCAAGCTAAAAAAATGAAGGATTAATCAGTACAGCGTTTCAAGCCAGCCCTTGCAGGGGACACTGTCATGGTTCCTATTCCACTTGTTGACCGTGGACGAGCGGAGTTTGCAAACACAAAGGCAATTATAACTGAGACAATGGATGGCGGAACTTACAAACTAGGGACAAAACATGGTTTACTTAAACAGGTGTATAGTTGGAATCAGTTCACTTTATGTGCTGAAAAAATTTATGTCACTCGAAGAGGTATTAAAGGATCGCGAAGTCAGTCAGCGATAGGTAGCTATTGCAGACTCGATGGGACATGGCCAGGGGATCAGTAAGTGTAGCTGCAGCCAGTCATGTCGGAGCAGACGCTATAAATGCTTCAAAAACTAAGTATTGCGCAACAGCAGATATAAATACAGCAACTCTTGTTCAAACAAGTCAGATAATGCTAATTTTGATAATTGTTGAAATAATTTTCAAGTTCAGTTTTAGTTTTTTTAATATTCTAATATACTTGTAATGTGTGATGTAAGTTTTTAATGTTGAATAAATAAAACACACACCTTTATTAATACTTAGACTTTTCCTAATCAATTTTAAGTTACTATTTGTTTATTTTTGCATAATGACCAGAAGCTATTGGAGTAACTTTACAAAATGACCAAACTTCTGGTCATTTTCCAAAATGACCAAAATTATTTGGGCATTTTGCATACTGACAGATATTTTGGTCATTTTCCAAAATGACCGGGCAGTTTGCAAAATGACCAATTCCTCAAAATGACCGTAACATATATATATATATATATATATATATATATATATATATATATATATATATATATATATATATATATATATATATATATATATATATATATATATATATATATATATATATATATATATATATATATATATATACTGGCTATCCTTTGATGTAACTAGCCAATGAATCCTATACGGATTTAGTCAGTCAATCAAAGAGAAGAGGACAGAATGGACCCCAGTCACGGGCGTAGCACGCGCGCCGTGTGTGTAGGGAAAGTAGGTATATTTAGAATCCCATGTATGTGTAAAATATTCTTTATACAATAATACAAAACAACATATTACTCGTTTTAAATCTTCCAAACAGTGAAATGACGTATAAAGCAGAACGTTTTCATTTTGAATATCCATTCCCCAGTGGGTGGCACAAACGATAGATTTAGTACAAATTCATTGAATTGTAAAGTATTAGATTTGCCAGAACTCAAATTCTTCATTTAAAATGCAATTTGCTAAACTACTGAGCTATTAGATTTTTTACCCATCACCTTGAAATCGGCATTTCACCGTGTATCCAGAAACATCAATTTGGTTGTAAAATTTACTTTTATTTATAATGTACATTGGAAATCATAGAGCTGAAACACAGCAAAACGTTATTGGTCTTTTTAAAACAATTCATCCTTGAACTTTTTTTATCTCGTATAGTGATGAAATTGTATTGACCGAAAAATTGAACTATGATATGTTTATATATTAAGGGGGCGTTTGAAATTGGTGGGGGTGGGGTGGGGTGGGGGGCTTTTTTGAAGCTGTTGAGAAAATAACGAAAAAAATACGGACAGTGAGTAGCTTAAGGGGAATGTGGAAAAGGAGAAAATCAGCGACAATGAATATTGGATTTATGGATTTAAGCTATGTAGCCCATCGATGGGCCGTGTGAGACCATCAAACACCAAAGCGTATCTACTGTAAGGTAAAACCCTACAGTTACACCATGGAGTCAAAGTTAGAAAAGTTTAGACAGAATGATAACAGAAAGAAAGCTGAAACTGAGGTAAAGTAGAAGGATATAAAGCAAGTGCAGCTAGGGATCGAAGGAACTCTGCAAAGGCCTCCAGTACATCGTATAGGGTGTACCGACGGCCATACTCCCCTACGGGTCGTAGTACTGAGGAGCAGGAAGGGAAAATTAGAATTTATAAAAGGTAGAAGTAGACAAGGAAAGTAAAGGAGAAGTTAAAGGGATGGCGAGCCTTTGATAAGGGGAGTTTAGTTAGGGGGGAGCAGCTAAAGGAGAGCTAGTGAATGGAGGGAAACGTGTAAGAACAGGGAGGGGATAAGAATATCTAAGAAAGGAGAACGGGAGAGGTAGGAGAATAAATAATTATGGATATCAATAACGTGTACGTTACTAAGAACAGAAAGAGGGAGGAGGAGAATCAGTGAGAAGGAGTGATGATCAAGGGGGAGGACGACCCCCTACAATGGTTGAGTGACTGTCATATTTATAACAGGATTTCCACGCTCGAATAACACCAACGACCAGGTTGTCAACACACCGCCCAGGGAAATTTAATGCTAGAAATATTATACCGGCAATGAAACATTCTGGACCATTGCGCACCACGGGCGCGGAAGGAGAAAAAAATATATATAGAAGTTACTAACGTGGATGCACGGTGTTAAAAGCGATTGGAAGACTCGGATAGATGATGGAAAGGAATTGAGATTGAGGTGGAAAAGAAAGGCAGTGGCTGTGGAATAGAGGAAGAGCCGAGATGGAGGAGGTAGAGGGTAGTTATAAAATCTACTATAACAATCATATTTTTGTTATTACATTTCTACTTCAAAACGGGGTTATAATTGAAATACAAAATCTTAGTTCAGTAAAGGCAGTACGTAATATAACCTCAAGGTGATGTAATGTAAGGAGACCGACAGAATTTAGAAAAAGACTAAATATTTGTGTTAATGATTGATGTATATATGCCAACATGTAATCAATTGTAGAAATGGATATAGCAATAAAGAGAATTGGGAAGCTACATTCATAATGATATCATCATGTTCTAAGGAATTTTTTTCTTGAAATAAAAATATGAAATATTGGACTGATAGTGGTATTACTGTAATACCAGAAGGGGAATAAAGAAGAGACTAAAGAATAAACAAAAGAACCGGGTAGTGGCAAACAGCAAATGATTCTACTCATGTATGAGGTACACTAAAAAAATAGATAGAAAAAACATTAATAAGAGATAAGATTATACTAACGAGAATAAGGAGGAATCCTTAAATATGAAAGGAGTAAACAACTCATGAAAATGGAAGAATAAATTAAACGAATAATATTGCGTTACGATGATTTTAACGATTGGCAGGTAAAATGAACAATAGTTAAAGAAGAACAAAATCTAGTTAAAACAGATAACATAAAAAGAACTGTTGAATAAGACAGGTAGTAAAATATTATGTGTGAGTGAATGATAAGTCAGGAGAAAAGATAGAAATAAGAAAGGAATGGAAAAGTCATGAATATTCTTAAATATGAGAAAAGGACAAGAAACAATCGAGTGACTGTGAAAGGACCAGTTACATTAGAAGACTGGGTTTTGGAACGAGGTATGCAAGTTCGGAAAAAAAAAGAAAAAAGAAAAAACAATGCTATTTCACTATTCTCATTATTGTTGTTGATGTGCTTGTAATTAGATAGGACTAATCTTGTGAGAGAGAAATTTTAGGCAATCAGATACAATGGTTGGTAAGAAAAAATCAAGTGAATGAATTTAATAAAGCAAATTGACAAACAGGAAAGAGACAATAAGACCTTTAAGTTATCCTAATTTCCAATAAAATTAAGCATATCCATAAATGTCAAAAAAAAATGACAAAACTGAGTTCGTTTTCTGAAAAATGAGGAGAGCGAAATTTATATTTTTAACCGCTGGCCCTGCTTTAACAAATTCTGCCTTTCCAAATACAAAGACAGCGACACAGGAGAAAAATTCTATCTCTTTGACATTCAGGATTTCATGAAAGTAATTATCTGAACCCTGAGACGGAAACTCTTACACAGAAACTGAAAATGGCATATATAATGATAACGAACTTTTCGTTTTCACGTTGAATTACAAAAGAAAGAAAAAGTTACTCTAAATTTGAAAGGAAATTTAAAAGACCTATATTTATGTATGAAATGCAAATCTCATTTGCAAATGCCTCACTGAGAGAGAGAGAGAGAGAGAGAGAGAGAGAGAGAGAGAGAGAGAGAGAGAGAGAGAGAGAGAGAGAGAGAGAGAGAGAGGCTTCAATAATTCTTGTTGAATTATATCGGCAGTAACGAAATCGGCTGTCAGGTCTTCGTATAAGTCATGTTCCATAGATGGTTTTACGAGAAACGTTGGTATATTTAAATGTGCCAGGAATAATTT
>NC_090733.1:166029717-166037217 GCF_036898095.1 Palaemon carinicauda | reverse complement strand
AATAATATATCTTAAGAAAAATAACAAAATTAAAATAGACCTTTACATATAAACTATAAAAAGAGACTTATGTCAGCCTGTTCAACATAAAAATATTCGCTGTAAGTTTTAACTTTTAAAGTTCCATCCATTCAACTACTGATTAGGAAGATCATTAAACAATAGAAAAGATGAAGCAGTCTTGAACAACTTACAGATCTAAGGAAAAAAAGAGAAAAACTAATTCTAAGAAAGAAAATAAACACATTTGTAATAAGGAAAGAATATGGAGACTGTAGTTCAGCAATACAAAATAGGTATTCCCAGCTACATGATGAAATGGAAGCAAGTAAAGAAGAAATGAACAATAATTTAACAATATTAGTATTGGAGTTAGCGATACATGGAAAAGTCCCTAAACAAGATAAAAAAACTATCAAAAAGACCTAAAACCTAATAAAGAAAATATTGGAAATGAGGGTAAAATCCAAGAGATATGAAATAGAATAAGCAGATCTATCCAAAATAATAAACAAAATAAAACCCCTAGAAATTTGTAAACACAAACAGAGCAAATTGAGGAAAGACTGAAGAAAGAAGCATCAAATTGATGAAAAGAAGACTTGAAACAAGGCACTAACAGATATTTGCTTTAAAGGAGGAAAAAGGATTTATTATCTACAAAAGCGATGCAGTGATGAAATTTGCAGAGGATTTCTATATAATGCAATGATAGTTAAATTCCCTGAACTTTATACAAAATGTGTGCAAGAATGCTATATATGTTGATCTTTGAAAAACTATACAAATTCACAAAAAGGTAGACACAAAAAAACTTGAATATAAATCACCCAATAGGTTTACTCTCAGTAATATATTTACAAAGTGCATATAAGGACGAATGGAAAGACTGCTAGACTTTAATCAACCAAGGGAGTAGGCAGGCTTTAGAAGTGGGTATTCAGCAACTGACCATATCCGTGTATTTAACCAGCTAATGAAATAAAATTAAGAGTGTGACAAACCACTATGTATGGCATTCCCACACTAAGAAAAAGCTTTTGATTCTGTCAAAACTTCAGCAGTAATCAGAGCCCTTCAAACACAAGGAATAGAGGAATCTTATGTAAGAACACTTGAATATATCTAAATGGAAAATACAGCAATGTTAAAACTACATAAAGATTGTGAGAATATTACGACTGACAAAGAAGATAGACTGGAAACCCATATCTGTCCTAAATCCTTCGCAGCATGTCCAGAAGAATATTCAATAATCTAAATTGCAAAAATATAGGGACTATTATTAAATGGAATACCTTAACAGCTTAAGATTTGCAGATGACATGTTCTATTTAGAGTAAGCAGAGATGTAGGATTGAAAATTAGCATAAACAAAATATAAATACAGAATATGAGTAATATTTAATGGAATTGCAGAGGGACAACGAACAATGTTTATGGGCGAACCTGTAAGGATTGTTACTGAATATACATACTTAGGACTAACAGCAAGTATTTCCCCAGGACATGAGACCAATATTTAGAGGAGGATAAGCATGGAATGGAGAACTTTTAGTAAACAATATAAGATTATGAAAAGTAAAATGCCCCTTTCTCCAAAAAAAAAAAAAAAATAAAAAAAAAATAAAAAATAAAAAAAAATTATAATGATGGTCCTATCAGTATCAATTTATTCGTCAAAAATTCGAGCATTGATAAAGTCTTAGAACATAACGTATTTAAAACTCAAAAAGCATTGGAAAGAATAATGATGGGAACACAAAGCAACAGAAAATGAACATTGATGCGAGAGCCAGCTAAAGTAGATGATATTCTAACAATATGCAAAAAAGAGAAATGGATATGGGGAGGACATACATTAAGGAGAGAAAATACATTCACATTAAGAATAACAAAATGGGTCCCTAGAGATTGCAAAAGAAGCATAAGAAGGAAGAGAAGGCGATGGACTGACGAGCTAAGAAAATTTATTATCATTACTATTATTATTATTATTATTATTATTATTATTATTATTAGTTAAGCTACAACCCTAGCTAGGAAAGCAGGATGCTATAAGACTAAGGTCTTTAACAGGGAAAAATAGCCCAGCGAGGAATGAAAATAAGGAAATAGATAAACTACACGAGAAGTAATGAACAATTAAAATAAAATATTTCAAGAACAGTAACAACATTAAAAAAAAAAGTTTCGTATATAAAAACAAATAAAAACTTCAAAAAAAAAGAGGAAGAGAAATAGCATTGTACCCTCAAGCAAGAGAACTCTACCCCAACACAGTGGAAGACCTTGGGACAGAGGCTACGGAACTACCCAAGACTAGAGCGCAACAGTTTGATTTTAGAGTGTCCTTCTCCTAGAAGAGCTGCGTACCATAGCCAAAGATTCACATCTACTCTTACCAAGAAGAAAGTAGGCAATGAATAATTACAGTGCAGTAGTTAACCCCCTTGAGTGAAGAAGAATTATTTGGCAATCTTATGCCACCCTGACACTTGCACGACTTTTGGCCATGAATTTGTCGTGGCAAGTCATGCCCGTTCGTGACCACATTGACACGAACTGGCACGACAAGTTCATGCATAGTTTGCGCACTTCCCACATTGGCACGACGAGTTTGCGCAATTCGGACGGTGTCGTGCCGACTTGGCCACGCCATATAAAAACGGGGCCTCTCCAACCCTTGGTCATTTTTGGACTGGCTTTGGAAGAGACAACATGCTTAGTGTCAGAGACACCATTGCAAAGAGGAGAAGATTCCTATACCTGGCAGCTGCTCTAGCCATCGTTGAAGAGCAGCAGAAAAGACTGGCAGAGGCAGAAGAGCAAGAAAAGGCAACCCCACCTCGAAGAAAGATACAATTAGCACAAGGGCTGATCAAAGTTAATTATAATTATATCATATTTTCTACCACAACAATATATAAACGTTTTCCCTATTAATGAGAGTAAAATGAAATCACCCTCAAATCGAAAGTACAAGTAATGTGAGTACTTTGAGAAAATCGCTTATAACTTTTTTTAACTGACAAAAATACGATGTCACCTGCACGCACACACACACAAACAGAAAGAGAGAGAGAGAGAGAGAGAGAGAGAGAGAGAGAGAGAGAGAGATTCCATCAGTTATTATTATTATTATTATTATTATTATTATTATTATTAGCGAAGTTATAACCCTTGTTGGAAAAGCAGAATGCTATAAGCCCAAGGGCTCCAACAAGGAAAATAGCCCAGTGAGGAAAGGAAACAAGCAAAAATAAAATATTCTAAAAGTAACAACATTAAAGTAAATATTTCCTATTTAAACTATGAAAACTTTAACAAAACCAGAGAAGCATCCAGGAAGCTCTATATATACCCCCACACCAACGCGAGCGCAACTGTTACGCAGTAGTCGGGAACTGTTCGTGAACTGTTCGTGAACTGATCGTGAACTGCTCGTGCCATGCGGAAACTGTTCGTGAAGTGCGTAAACTAGTTTTTAACTGCTCGTGCAATCAATGCGTGTAGTACACGTGACCATGTCAGTGGGAAGGCACGGCCACACTGCGACACGCACTTATTCGTGAACATTTCGTCAATTACTCGTGAACTCGACGTGAGCTATTCGTGACAGTCGTGGCATGGCACGCATTGCCATGCAGTGACACACATGCCACGATATCACGACGGGTTTTCGTACACTTCACGCCAGTTAACGACTAGTTTGCTCATTGGCACGACTAGACTTGCGCCAATGCGTGCCACAAATTCGTGCAAGTGTCAGGGTGGCATTATTGTTATCAGGTGTATGAGGACAGAGAATGTGGAAAGAACTATTCGGTGTATGTGTAGGTAAAGAAAAATAACCCATTACCAGAGAGAGAGGGATCCAATGTAGTAGCCTACTGTCTGGCCAGTTAAAGGACTAAATAAATCTCTAGCTGTAATATCTCAACGAGTGATTGATGCTCAGGCATAGAAAGACCATAAACAGACACGAGTGGGACACGTCTGAGGCCTTTGTGCTACTCTGTACCAGTTGTGGTTGATATATATATATATATATATATATATATATATATATATATATATATATATATATATATATATATATATACAATATATATATATGTATATATAAATACATACATATATATATATATATATATATATATATATATATATATATATATATATATATCAATCTCGTCTACAATATTTATCTTCTTTCTCCATTGCATCTTTGATTACGCTCTTCAGATGAATATTATATAAAAATTAAGTCTTACTAATAGGAGAGTTTCAAATGATCTTTTTGATAATTGTTCTAAGCGTTTTAAAATGAACATTAATACCCAATGGCTAAACAATTCTGAGATGTTTTCAAAATGTATGCAAAAAAGCACTAAAAGGTTCCCGTTAAGCCTTGAAGCGTTTTTAAGCCATTACATAATGCACTTTCGTTAAAACTACTGGATATTCCAAATTGCCTGCAATTGTACGCATCTGGGCACTATCTTGATCTAAAAACACCGGACTATAAACCTGCAGTGCATTTATACGCGTATGCACACACACACACACACACACACACACACACACACACATATATATATATATATATATATATATATATATATATATGTGTGTGTGTGTGTGTGTGTGTGCGTGTGTACATATATATATATATATATATATATATATATATATATATATATATATATATATATAAGATATATATATGTGTGTGTGCGTGTGTACATATATATATGTATATATATATATATATATATATATATATATATATATATATATATATATATATATATATATATATATATATATATTATATATTCAATTATGAAATTTAGCTATAACATCTTAAGAAAAAAGACTTTCTTAAATATGATTAAAAAAGGTGGTAGCATAGCACGACTTCCAAAATTGTGAAAACGAAAGTTATTGACATATCCACTAAAGGGGAATTGATATGTACCAATGAGCTGCACAAGGTGCTTAAGGGAGGTGATATTCTATATAATTAATGGAACACTGGATCATGAGGAAATATCTACACTGATGTGTAATAATATAGTTAACTAATTGGTAACAGCAAAGGAATTTGTTATCATGCTCTGAATATAGCCTCTAAATTCTACTTCAAAGATGAAGTATCGTGTAATACTTAAAGTGACATAGTAAAAAAAAAAGGGGGGGGGGGTTTCCATGACAAATGAGAATTTTTATACAACAAGATGTCTGTAACGGGACCCAGATCTGTCCCAAAATGTTGAAAAGAAACAAAAAGAAAAAGTGTATAAACGAAGAAGATGCCTATAGGTATGGACCATTTTTCCGTGGGTCGATGAGGGCATAAAGATGTTTTTTTTCGGAAACGAAGAAAGGGGGAAAATACCGAGAGCGAGGGGGAAGTGATGCGACTGAGGGGAAAGAACAATGGAAGAAGAAATTTTCCAGAATGTAGAAAATTCCTCCGAAAGTCTTATAAGGGAGAGTGAGGGGGAAAAAAGTGTTGGGGTCGCAAGACGTGTTGGAATCTTCTCTTCTTCTTCCTCCTCCTCCTGTTTCCCATTCTAACTTGGAGGAGAAATATTTCAAAAGAAGAAACCGAGGAGCAGTGATCTTTAAAGTGGCACCCAACCCCAACCCCCCTTCCGATCCCCCTTTCCAGGTTGCTCTTCCTTTCCATCATTGTCCGAGTGGGAGGGGCAGCTGTGACTTAGGAAACTGCTGTGGATTCCTTGATAGTTTATGGATATACTGTGGAATAACTGAGTGGGTCAACTCTGGCAGAATAGATTACGAGGCGCAGGTTATTTAGGGGAGAGAGAGAGAGAGAGAGAGAGAGAGAGAGAGAGAGAGAGAGAGAGAGAGATGAGAAGAAGAAGAAGAAGAAGAAGAAGAAGAAGAAGAAGAAGGAGAATTGTGGTGACGGTAAAATAGAAGCGGCAAGATTTTGTCAAAATACATAATAAAAAGGGGGGGGATGACATTTAGGTGAAAATAAAAGACTGAAAAGAGAATCAATTATAATGAGTACAATTACAAAATGTAGCATAGATTTTAGGTCTCCTTAGAGGATTTCGTTGATTTCTTACAATTGATTTTCTTATTCTTTTTCTTATTTTCTTTACGATTACATAAAAGCTCGTCTTAATTTCAAATATTACTATTATCATTACTATCCAAGCTACAACCCTAGTAGGAAATGCAAGATTCTATAAGCCCAAGGGCTCTAACAGAGAAAAATAGACCAGTGGGGAAAAGAAACTAGAAAATAAATAAAAGATAAAAGAAGTAATGAAAATTTTAAATAAAATATTTGAAAAAGTATCAATAACATCAAAACAAATGATTCATATATGACTAAAAAAAACTTATGTCAGCCTGTTCAACATAAAAACATTTTCGGCAACTTTGAGCTTTTGAAGTTCTACTAATTCAACTACCCGATTAGGAAGATCATTCCACATCTTGGTCACAGCTGGAATAAAACTTCAAGAATACTATGTAGTATTGACCGTCATGATGGAGAAGGCCTGACTGTAAGAATTAAGTGCATGTCTAGTATTACGAACAGGATGGAACTGTCCAGGATGATCTGAATGTAAAGGATGGTCAGAATTATGAAAAATCTTATACAACATGCATATTGAACTAATTGAACAACGGTGTCAAAGATTAATATCTAGATCAGGAATGAAAAATATAACAGACCATAAGTTACTGTCCAACAAATTAAAATGAGAATCAGCGGCTGAAGACCAGACAGGAGAACAATACACGAAACAAGGTAGAATGAAAGAATCAAAACACTTCTTCAGAATAGATTGATCACCGAAAATCTTAAAAGACTTTCTCAATAAGCCAATTTTTAGTGCAATTGAAGAAGACAGACCTAATGTGTTTCTCAAAAGTAAATTTGCTGTCGAGAATCACACCTAAAATTTGGAGAGTCATATAAAGTTAGATAAAAATTATCATTTCTGATGAAACTATAACTGAAATCAGACACCTTTATTTCACAAACGATATTTAATCATATTAGGTTAAACATAAAACTGTTGATTCTTAATTTACATAATTAATCATGGTAATAAAAGGTTCTATAAATATATAAGGACGCTTTATTCCCTTCACGATGCATCAAAGAAATTGCTCTCTTTCTCTGTCTGGAGAATGAATACATGACTTTTTACAGTATCTTGATGCATTGTCTTGATTACAGGTTTCCATTCCAAATATTTATTCTTATTCTTTCTCTCTCAACTGATTGCAAATATCATCTCGGTACATGTCGACTTAAATCAAGCCTTGAAAATATTATCATATCATTAGTGTGAGGAATTATAACACCATACAACAAAAATTCAAATGTTTTTATAGCATAGTCCCCCCCCCCCCAAAAAAAAAATGGTTGAAAATTCATCTACTATAGAAAGGGGAGGATTTTGTCACTTAGCTTCACTATACACTCTCTAGAATTACAAA
>NC_090733.1:166019717-166024717 GCF_036898095.1 Palaemon carinicauda | reverse complement strand
AACTGGGTTATCGCAACTGAAAGTATTGGTAAAATAGTCGAATTTTTTCGCTTATAGAACGTGGCATTTTCTACTTGGTGTCTTTCAATCACTTCCAGAACGTGGTCTTCTCTAACTGACGACTTTTAGTCAGTTCCAGAATGTGGCCTTCTCTACCTGACGATTTTCAATCACTTTCAGAACGTGGCCTTCTCTACCTGACGACTTTCAATCATTTCCAGACCATGGCCTTTTCTACCTGACGACTTTTAATCGCTTGAAGAACATGGCCTTCTCTATTTGATGACTTTTCAATACCTTTCAGGACGTGGCCATCTCTACTTGACGACTTTCAATCACTTCCAGAACGTGGCCTTCTTAACCTAACGACTTTCAAACACTTCCAGAACGTGGTCTATTCTAAATCATGGCTTTAATTTATTTTCAGAACGGAGCAATATCGGCATGGCCTACAGTGGAAGTGAAGCTATGACAGCATGGTATTTGTTACACTGTATTTAAGGATATTTTATCAACTGAGTGGGCATACCTAAATGTGGTGAAATGGTTTGAGTATCACCATGATCAGCATAGCTGTACTAATCAGGATCACCCACACTAAAGTCATTTTTTTTAGCGAGGCAGATTTGCACCGACTCGCAGCGGTACCCTTTTAGCTCGGAAAAATTTCCTGATCGCTGATTGGTTGGACAAGATAATTCTAACCAATCAGCGATCAGGAAACTTTTCCGAGCTAAAAGGGCACCGCTGCGAGTCGGTGTCAAATGTGCCTCATTAAAGGAATTGACTATAGGCTAGTTTGCTGTGAGCGAGCGAACAAAACTCTCCCACCATCACCAATCCGCTCTGGCCAAGGTGGTAATGAAAATTGGCCAAACTTCAGACATGAATATGGACAAGGTGAGCCCTTTGTCTTACAGTGGAATAGGAACACCTGCATTTGTTGTTGTTTTTCCATTAATTTAAAGTTACAGTTTATTTTTACTTTGTTTTAGAGAAATTGAAAGACTTCCTAAATGTTGTTAAATGCTTTCAGTGTCTGAAAAATCTTTAGATATTCCCCAAAAAATAATGAAAATTATGCAACGAAAACGAACAAAAATTTCTAGAGAACCATCAAGAAATATCTAATATTAATATATACCAGTATTCAAATTCATTCTCAGTTTCAAACATTGTGGAAAAAATCCAAAAATCAAGCAGTCAAAGGCTTCTACTAATACAAAGAGTAATTTACGTAAAAAAAGAGAATGAATCTAAATACAGAAAAATAAAAAAAGACAAAAAAGAAAAAATGTATTTCAGTTCGTTTAAAATTTAGAAACGGTTGAGGCAAGAAAAACTTGATATTTCAGGTTATACATAAAAATGTGACGACTGTCTCTTTGTCATTCAGGACGAGTATTATTCTTTCATGATCACGGATTTTTAGGTTGATAAACAACATCTTCCCCTCAAGTGACAGGAGATGAGCAAAACTGTAACGGGTATTCTTATTTTCCAAAATAATTTTCAAATAATTTCTAGAACTAACTATAGTTTTGGTCGCAGTATTTCTCTCATGCATAAAATCATAAAGAAAATGTAAGCATTAACAATGTTACGGAAATAATTGCAGAAATCTGTCTTTCTGTTTAAAGAATCATTAGAGTTGGACTGTGTTTCATATATTTCATGTTTGGTGATATAGATCAAGATTTGTTACTCAATATAAGTAGTTTTTAAACATAATCTTAATGTAAGTAATTCTGTAATTCTGACGAATTCTCATCTATTCTAATAATGACAAAAAAATCTTGTGATAAATATTTAATAATAAAGGTAATTACGAGAAATTTTTTTAGAGTACGTACAATTCCGAAAAAAGGGTAGTACATACAATTCAAAACAATGATATTATATGTAACTCCGAAAAAAATGGATAGTATTTGCAATTTCAAAGTAATTCTTTTTTCTTTTCATTTCACAGCAATAGAAATTTTCGAAACGTCTTCTGCAGCGAACAATCTAAGAAGAAAAATTCGAAGTCGATGTCAGCGGATCTATCAGTCATGCCGGGATGATCCACGTCATCCATCAAGTTCCCTGAGCCTCTGAGACAACCCATCATCATCCCCTTCCCATATATCTGGCCCAGTGCCATCGAATCAGCCCCATTGTGACGAGTGCCACTGGATGATTACTCAAGGCCTCGCTAAGTGCCATGTGTCTCGAATCTCAAGAATAACTTGAGAAAGAAGCAAATTTACTATATTTCACTATATTGTCCATCTCGTCATTCAGTCCGTTCGAAGACCCTTGAAATTCTGGAAGGGGACCGTTATCTGTCTTGCTCCTCTCCTCCCTCTTTGGAATAAATGTCGGCTGCGTATAATACTTTAAGGATTCTCCTGGCATCGGTTCCTGGATATTTGCATTTAAATATACCATACTCTCTCTCTCTCTCTCTCTCTCTCTCTCTCTCTCTCTCTCTCTCTCTCTCTCTCTCTCTCTCTCTCTCTCTCTCTCTCATATTGCACGATTGTCCTAAACTACAAATTAACCACTGTTATATTAACTAAAATGACTGGTTATAATTCATTTTATCTTAAAGGCCATATTTTGATTCCAGTTCCTTCTTGTTAAAAGCTAAATTCTTAAATCTAGTTAGTTATAATTACCATAAGGGGAAAAAGTCTGAATTAATAATTTTTACAAAAAATTATGATATTTGAGTCAACGTTTTCCAGTTTTAATATCATATATTTTTATTAGTCCCCAGCCTCCATATACCTCTACATCCAAATATACGTATATATATATATATATATATATATATATATATATATATATATATATATATATATATATATATATATATATGTATATACATATATATATATATATATATATATACATATATATATATGTATATATATATATATGTATATATATATATATATATATATATATATATATATATATATATATATAAACACAGGGAGAGAGAGAGAGAGAGAGAGAGAGAGAGAGAGAGAGAGAGAGAGAGAGAGAGAGAGAGAGAATTATATTCTCTCAATGTTATTTACCGTGAGAAGGAGTTTTTCAAAGTGGTTTATTACCACACTGATTTGATTACAACGACTTTCATATATCTGTTTGGCAGGTATCTAACATCCTCAAACACAGAATAAGATATTAACTTGAGATCTTAATAAATTTCTCTAGGGCTATAGCTTTTAGAGTTAATTCAGAGCTAGAGAACATTCAAGCATTGCCTTTCTTTAACGTTTATTTACTTTATGTCAAGGTTCACCATGCTCATACGAACTATCAATTTTTAAATCGTATATATCTATGCGTTGTATTAAACTGCCACAAAAAAAAATATAATTCTCCAGAAATATCAAGAAATTTTACTTAAAAAGAAATGACAAAACAACACCACTGCATCTAGCAACTAACATCAGTAGTGTCTCTCTCTCTCTCTCTCTCTCTCTCTCTCTCTCTCTCTCTCTCTCTCTCTCTCTCTCTCTCTCTCTCTCTCTCTCATTGTCCCTACTGTGTACAGTAATGCATATAGATACGGTAATTAATTCTGAAGTTTGATCCAAGAATATTAATGGACAGTTTTTAATTGCAGTAACGACCATTAATCATAAAACAGGAGGATAAAAAGGGCCCTTACCTCGGTGCTTGTAAAATATGATACCAGTTAGAATAGTCGAAAAATAAATGGCAATATCGTTAAACACAAAAGGGTCGGCAAAATCTACTGGACCATAAATTTTTGGCTCATACCTAGCAAAAGTGAGTCATATAACACATTATAAAAAAATTGGGATGAAAATACTAGTAAAATATAGTAAACATACTTCTATGTGTTTAAGTTTATTTATTTATCTATCTATCTATCTATCTATCGATCTGTGTGTCACTACTTCAGCAATGAAAAATGAGACAAAATCATATATATAAACATACAGTATATATATATATATATATATATATATATATATATATATATATATATATATATATATATATGTATATATATATATACATATATGTATATATATACATTTACATATGTAATATATATATATATATATATATATATATATATATGTGTGTGTGTGTGTGTGTGTGTGTGCGCGCGCATATAGTATATATATATATATATATATATATATATATATATATATATATATATATATATATATGTGTGTGTGTGTGTGTGTGTGTGTTTATGTGTGTGTGTGCATGTTTGATTATCTATTTATATAAATCTATCAAAATCTATCAAATATATATATGTATATATATATATATATATATATATATATATGTATATATATATATATATATATATATATATATATATATGTATATATATATATATATATATATATATATATATATACATTTACATATGTAATATATATATATATATATATATATATATATATATATATATATATATGTGTGTGTGTGTGTGTGTGCGCGCATATAGTATATATATATATATATATATATATATATATATATATATATGTGTGTGTGTGTGCGTGTGTGTATATATATGTGTGTGTGCATGTTTGATTATCTATTTATATCAATCTATCTATTTATATAAATCTATCAAATCTATCTACCTGTCTGTTTACTTTGATAAGTAGAAAACTGAGGCAAAAAGCTTGCTAGATTTTGACAGAACATAGCTGCTGAAACAGGAAACTGATGGATATAATAGTAGGAATAAGATCAGGTGAGGGCTTATCAGATTATCAGTACCTCGTTGGAAACAGGTTTAAGTCTACAGTAGTAGGTAAAGGCGGGATCTAGGTAACAGTGGGCAAATAATTTAGAAATTATAGATATATTGAGGATCTATGGGAGAAACTGGGCTTGTCCTTCGGAGAAAGGGAAGTTGCGATTTACTGGGGTAAATGATGAGGAAAGGCTTAGAATAAATGAAGCACAGGGAGTGATGCTCTCTGAAATGAATGCAGTCCCGTGTC